>NC_091177.1:9013480-9233480 GCF_040958095.1 Procambarus clarkii
CTCTGATGGAAGAGATTTTGATGTGGGTCTGAGGCTCACTTTAATGTTGGTGCGCTGACTTGGGGTCTGAAACTCCATCTTCTCTTCGGGAAAAAAAGGCTTCGATGCGGCAATTTTTTGTAATTCACGACAATGCAATAATATTACTTTTTCCTCTAAAATGTGGCATTAGTGATTTAGTTACCGCGCACCGTTAGTCGAGTGAGGTATGGGTTTCAAGATTTACTGATCGTGGAAGGTAATTATGACACTACCTGTATAACTCTGGGTCATTGTTACCTTATTGCTGCCTAAGTCCATTAACTGCGCGAGTGCGGAGTGAAGACAGGCGCAACAAGAATGAACTAGCGAGTGCAAGAACGAGTGAGAGAACTGCAACTTGCAACTCGAGTCGCAGAACTAGGTGGTGGTGCAATATATATCAATTTAGATGTGGAGTGTGATTTCCTGCAAATCGTCAGATTGAGAAGATGGTTCTTGAGAATATTGGTGATGCTTGAATGTTAGATGATGATGGTGACAGTGAACATGAGGCTTGGAACATGACATGATAGTGATCAGACATAGTGTGTGTAAGCAGGACACTAGAAGTGATAGCGAGGAAGGTCAAGTGGAAATAATTTGTGGAGTGTAGCCTATTTGTTTCCTTTTATATATAAAGCACAAAAGTATTAGCAACATAAAATATACCAGGTCCAGGTGTACCATCCCAGGTCTAGACTTCTTTGGACCGGTTAGTCTTGCGCAGGGTGCGCGCTGAGCTTGTCTCCGCTCGTTAGTAAGCAATTACTTCCACGGAAGTCCTGAATATTGAGTGTCCTCTGTGTGTGTGTGTGTGTGTGTGTGTGTGTGTGTGTGTGTGTGTGTGTGTGTGTGTGTGTGTGTGTGTGTGTGTGTGCAGGTGCGGTATTTCCCGAAGCTTGCGAGACGTGAGCGTTCATCGACACAGCCCAACACTTACTATTCCAGCAGCGCCAGCTTACGTAAATAATACCGCCAGTGGGTGTTCCGCCATCACGTGTGAGTCTGACTGTGTGTTAAACCTTGAAATAAAAGTTGTTCCACTTTTGCTCCTAAATGCAGTAGGACAGAGTGGAATAAATGCATCTTAAAAAGTTAATGTTGGATTTTGCTGCGTTACTCAGTGCCTGCTTACCTGCTTAATGGGGGTCTGGGAGTTCTACTTCCCAAGCCCGGCCTCGAGAGCTTGGTCCAACAGGCTGTTGCTTGGAGCGGCCCGCAGGCCCACTTATATCCACCACAGCCCGGTTGGTCCGGCACTTCTTGAAGAAAACTATCTAGTTTTCTTTTAAAGATGGGATCCCTGGATTTGAAAGTTCTCGTAATCCATCCTATCATTTTTCTGGCTGACGCAATATTTGCTTGGTTATGTTCCCTAACCGTTAGGCCGTCAGACATCATTATTCCCAAATTCTGTACATGCTGTTTTCCTACTATGGGTAAATTAGATTGTGTTTTGTACCTTGTATTATTTTTTTTTTATCGTAGCTGAGTACCTACCTTGAGATTACCTTGAGGTGCTTCCGGGGCTTAGCGTCCCTGCGGCCCGGTCGTCGACCAGGCCTCCTGGTTGCTGGAGTGATCAGGAGGCCTGGTCGACGACCGGGCCGCGGGGAAGCTAAGCCCCGGAAGCACCTCAAGGTAACCTCAAAGTAGGTACTAAGCTACGGTAAAAAAGACATTAAATTACCTGGTTAATGAGTACCTGGAATTTATCACTGTTAATCCTGTTATTTTCTGTTGCCCGGTCGAAAACTGTTATTAATATCTGTTTGTAGTTGACACTGTGAACCCGATCGCAGTGTTGCAATCACCGTCATACAAAAGTTAATATCTTTGATAACACATTTCGTGCAGTGTTGCAAGCAACTTGAGACAGTGCACAGTTAAGTCACAATTGGGGGGGTTCTCGCTCCCCCCCCCGTCCTCGTCCACCTCACGGCTAACCCATTGTTATGACTTATTTAAAGACTTGAGTGCACTTAGAGAGAGAAAAAATATATGCTCCCCCACTGTTTAATTATAGAATTAAATTATATTCAATTTTAATTTAAAGTTGCCTAATTATAGAATTAAATTAAAATTATAGAAGAAATTAATTTAATTAATTTAAAATATATGTGCTCCCCCATTGTTAAAATTATATAGTCATATAATGGTTTGGCGCTTTCCCCCTGATAATTCTCTTCCCCCCACTGTTTAGCTTAAGGTGGTCAGTGCTTAGATATTTTCTCAATAATTATGTTCGGTCGTCCCATTCTCGATATAATTAGCTAATGGTCTTAATTAGCACATAGAGGAACAGGCACAACCTGTTCTGTGGGCGCTTGATAATCACTGAGCCACAATTAGTGACTTGGTAAATGAGTGTGTTGAGAGTATGAAGATGGTGGGGCATTGGAGTCTTAAGATTGACCTTTATCGCCCCTGTACGTAAAGGTCACTCGTGTCGCACTCTCTTGTATCTGGTGGCGTACCTAGGGCCAGGCCTGGGACCCTCACAGTTCGCCATACCCCTCAATGGCACTCCTCTTCCAAGTTACTGTTCCTTCTCACCTGTCACACAATTCACTTGTTCCTTTTTAGAACTTTATTCCCTGCACCCATTTGTGCTGGTCGGTAGAGCGTCGGTCTGGCTTCATGCAGGTCGGCGTTCAATCCCCGAGCGTCCAAGTGGTTGGGGTATCATTTCTTCCTCTCCCGTCCCATCCCAAATCCTTATTCTGATCCCTTCCAAGTGTTGTATAGTCGTAATGGCTTGGCGCTTTCCCCCCTGATACTTCCCTCCCTCTTTGCAGCCATTTTCTCTACGTCCTCTACTTCCCTCGTACCTCCCTCTCTCCCCCCCTCCTCTTTCTCTCTCTCCCCCCCTCTGTTTCTTCCCCCCCTCTCTCTCCCCTCTTTCTCTCCCCCCCTCTGTTTCTTCCCTCCCTCTCTCTCCCCTCTCCCTCTCCCCCCCCTCTCTTTCTCTCCCCCCTCTCTCCCCCCCCCTCTCTCTCTCTCCCCCTTTTCTATTCCCTCTTGCACCCACACTCAGGCTTCCCATTCCCAACTCCTACGTTACCTTTCCCCACTTAATCCCCCCCCCCCACCACGCATGCGCCACCTCCGCAAATCGATCCGATGGAAAAAGAACAAAAAAAATATAATTACAAATAAAAACAATTAGTGTGGCGGCGGCGGCGCGCTCCTCGACGGCCACTGAAATATACATACAACTTTTTGGCGTCCGCACGTTTGGTTTTGTTGCCCGTGTTTGTGATTTGTTGCCGGCATTGTTTTTGTTCGACGTGGGGGAGGCCTTGTTAATGTGCGATGGTCGTGTGAGGGGTGAGTGGTACCATTGTTGGCCCCTCACTCATGCTGGCACGTGGCGAGTGTGTACGTGAAGGTGAGTGTACGTGAAGGTGAGTGTACGTGAAGGTGAGTGTACGTGAAGGTACCTGGAGGGACAGGTCCCAAATCTACACAGTAAAATAACAACGTACTGGAGTGAACGATATGGAAGAAAATGCAAGATTGAACCAGTGAAGAGCAGAGGTGCCATAGGCACAATCAGAGAACACTGTATAAACATCAGAGGTCCGCGGTTGTTCAACGTCCTCCCAGCGACTATAAGAGATATTGCCGGAACAACCGTGGACATCTTCAAGAGAAAACTGGACTGTTTTCTAAGAGAAGTTCCGGATCAACCGGGCTGTGGTGTGTATGTGGGCCTGCGGGCCGCCACAAGCAACAGCCTGGTGGACCAAGCTCTCACCAGTCAAGCCTGGCCTCGAGCCGGGCTTGGGGAGTAGAAGAACTCCCAGAACCCCATCAAGCAGGTATTAAGCAGGTCGGCCTCTAACTACATCTTCAAGTATTAACAGTCTCCGTGGTGTAGTGGTAAGACACTCGCCTGGCATTCCGCGAGCGCTTTGTCATGGGTTCGTATCCTGTCCGGGGAGGATTTACTGGGCGCAAATCCTTAACTGTAGCCTCTGTTTAACGCAACAGTAAAATGTGTACTTGGTTGTAACAACGATTCTTCGCGGCAGGGGATCGTATTCCAGGGACCTGCCCGAAACGCTACGCGTACTAGTGGCTGTACAAGAATGTAACAACTCTTGTATATATATATATATATATATATATATATATATATATTAGTATATTTTGGTAGCAGTCTTTCCTGTAGACATATTTTATTAAATATGACCGAAAAAGTAAGATTAATAATTCTAACACTAATTTTCTCAATCTTTCGTACATTATGCTTCACTGTTGGAGGTAAATCAAAAATCACTTCTCCAAAATTCATTTTTATTTCTAGTCTGACGCGACACGGGCGCGTTTCGTAAAACTTATTACATTTTCAAAGACTTCACAAATACACAACTGATTAGAACTTGCGTTTCCCTGATTTTATATCTACATTTGAGTGAGGTGGGAAGGGTGATGTGGCATTACATTTGAGTAAGGTGGGAAGGATGATGTGGCATTAGAGGATATTAATAGGGTATTAAAAGTATCAACACAAGACAGAACACGAAACAATGGATATTGAATAGAAGTGTTTGTAGAAAGCCTATTGGTCCATATTTCTTGATGCTTCTATATTGGAGCGGAGTCTTGAGGTGGGTAGAATATAGTTGTGCAATAATTGGCTGTTGATTGCTGGTGTTGACTTCTTGATGTGTAGTGCCTCGCAAACGTCGAGCCGCCTGCTATCGCTGTATCTATCGATGATTTCTGTGTTGTTTACTAGGATTTCTCTGGCGATGGTTTGGTTATGGGAAGAGATTATATGTTCCTTAATGGAGCCCTGTTGTTTATGCATCGTTAAACGCCTAGAAAGAGATGTTGTTGTCTTGCCTATATACTGGGTTTTTTGGAGCTTACAGTCCCCAAGTGGGCATTTGAAGGCATAGACGACGTTAGTCTCTTTTAAAGCGTTCTGTTTCGTGTCTGGAGAGTTTCTCATGAGTAGGCTGGCCGTTTTTCTGGTTTTATAGTAAATCGTCAGTTGTATCCTCTGATTTTTGTCTGTAGGACAAAACTACAGACAAAAATCAGAGGATACAACTGACGATTTACTATAAAACCAGAAAAACGGCCAGCCTACTCATGAGAAACTCTCCAGACACGAAACAGAACGCTTTAAAAGAGACTAACGTCGTCTATGCCTTCAAATGCCCACTTGGGGACTGTAAGCTCCAAAAAACCCAGTATATAGGCAAGACAACAACATCTCTTTCTAGGCGTTTAACGATGCATAAACAACAGGGCTCCATTAAGGAACATATAATCTCTTCCCATAACCAAACCATCGCCAGAGAAATCCTAGTAAACAACACAGAAATCATCGATAGATACAGCGATAGCAGGCGGCTCGACGTTTGCGAGGCACTACACATCAAGAAGTCAACACCAGCAATCAACAGCCAATTATTGCACAACTATATTCTACCCACCTCAAGACTCCGCTCCAATATAGAAGCATCAAGAAATATGGACCAATAGGCTTTCTACAAACACTTCTATTCAATATCCATTGTTTCGTGTTCTGTCTTGTGTTGATACTTTTAATACCCTATTAATATCCTCTAATGCCACATCATCCTTCCCACCTTACTCAAATGTAATGCCACATCACCCTTCCCACCTCACTCAAATGTAGATATAAAATCAGGGAAACGCAAGTTCTAATCAGTTGTGTATTTGTGAAGTCTTTGAAAATGTAATAAGTTTTACGAAACGCGCCCGTGTCGCGTCAGACTAGAAATAAAAATGAATTTTGGAGAAGTGATTTTTGATTTACCTCCAACAGTGAAGCATAATGTACGAAAGATTGAGAAAATTCGTGTTAGAATTATTAATCTTACTTTTTCGGTCATATTTAATAATATATATATATATATATATATATATATATATATATATATATATATATATATATATATATATATATATATATATATATATATATATATATATATCTCAAAAAAGTATTTCTTCACTTGGCCTACTGGTTAACGAGCTTTGCCTAGATCTTTTGGATGAATTATCTCTATTAGGCTTCCTGATTGACTTCTGCACCATTTTAAGCTATTTCTACTAAATAAACATTAAAAAATATATGTTTAATATTACACAAGTGATAATATGTTGATAAATCGTGCAAAAATATTGCAAAATGTGTCACGGGAAGTAGAACGCTTTTTACCAAATTTTCAAGCCTAAAAAAATTTAATGAAATTTTTTCAACCCAAAATATTGCAAATGCTGATGGTAAAATATTAAAAAAAATATTACAAACTTTACTTTGAAAATATTACACATTTTGATCGCACAAAAACCCACTGCCAAATAAATAGTTTGATGAGCCCCTATTATCGGAGGCAGTTACCGGATATTAACGAGTATTACAACTCAGACTCGGCGTCCAGGATAATGTGAATAATACGAGAATGATCACCTTAAACCGGACTGTAAATTGAATACTTTCAGAGGTTCACTTCCCGACGCCAACCTTTTTTGGGGGGGAAACTTCCCGCCATACACACACCGAAACTACGACGTTGGTACAACGTTCGATCAAGTTTTGACATCACCTAACCAGTTATAACAACCAATATAGCAAGTTGTAACAACGTTCTAATACGTCATAAACACGTTAAGCCAAGATGTAACATCTATATTACAAGTTGTAACAAGCGGAAAATAGAGACAGTTTCGGTTTGTGTTTCCAGGGTTGTTCTTTCTGTCATTTGTTCAGCAACTTTGTTCTCTCCACGTGATTGAACAATTCCTCGTTCAACAGATTGAACAGTTCAATTCCTCGTTCAACAGATTGAACAGTTCAATTCCTCGTGACACCTCGTAATGTGAACGACAACATTTCAGTCCCTTTTACTTCACCACATTCCTCTGTCCACCCAAACCTTGTACCATAATATATAAAGGTGGAAGCGAAGACGTTTCGCTCCATCTTGGATCGAAACATCGTGACTTCTTTGTTTTCCGATGTGTAGGTGGTTGTTATTTTTAGATTTAGCTACTCAGAACGAAGTGTCGATGTAGCACGGGCTATGATGAGCCCGTAAGGTTGTGTGTGGGGGATGTACCACACTTGTATACATTGAAGGTGCTGGAAGGTCAGGTTCCAAACATGTACAGTACAATAACAACATACTGGGGACATAATATATGGCATAGAATACGGAATTAAACAAAGGCGTGGAGATGACACAGATAACACAGAGAACACAGAGAACACTATGATAACAGTATGATAACACATAGAACACTATGGGCATCAGAGATCCAGCATGGCTCTTTAATTTAACCCGCACTCTCACAAGTCTAACCTGGCCCGGGGAGTAGAACAACCCGCAGAACCTCATCCAGGTACAATCCAGGTACAGATTCCTGCAGGATGTGCAGCATCTCCCTGTGTTGTGGTGGTGCTGCTGTAGGTCTTCGGACCACTGCAATCAACATCTTGACAGGTCACGTTATCATGGTCACAGATATCATGGTCACAGATATCATGGTCGCAGATATCATGGTCGCAGGGCGGGATTGGGGAGCAGAACTCCCGAAACTAACTACAGGTAAATACCAGGTAAACATAACGGAGTATATACAGGGCCTCACATTGATCCCACGTCGGTAAATATTGCAGATCTTTTCCAGAATTGGCGCGATACTGTTTCCGGCAGCTCTTTGGCAACTCTTTGACAACTCTTTGGCAACTCTTTGGCAACTCTTTGGCAGCTCTTTGGCAACTCTTTGGCAACTCTTTGGCAGCTCTTTGGCAACTCTTTGGCAGCTCTTTGGCAACTCTTTGGCAACTCTTTGGAAATGTATTCGTATATATCAGCGAGTTTTTATCTCGTCAGTAATTGGAAAACTATCACTTGCGTTCCGAAATTAAAGGAATATTATCACCCATGAAAATCTGCTTTTTTTTTTGTTAACAGCAAAAATTGGAATATTCTTTTGTTGCTACCACAGGTCGCTCTGATGATTGTAATGATTGTGGGCGTCCCTTGGTGCTCTGATTGTAATGATTGGTGGCGTCCCTTGGTACTGAGATCAATTTGATGATTGTTCAACATCCCGTTGATACTCTTGTATATATATATATTGTTCAGCGTCGTGTTCACCCGTGTTCAACACCCCAGCAGGTGTGTTCAGTCTTCTCTCGTGTGCACCCAACTTTTCTTGTGACAAGTTTGGTGGTGAGAATGGACTCCACCGCTCGTCTGAGACTTGGGAGAGTCTTTGGAAGAGGTCGTGGTGAGGAGAGGCTCTTGTTAGCGACGTCTCTCTTCCATCTCTTATTCTTGGAGACGTCTCTTTCCATCTCTTGTTGTTGTTGGAGATGTCTCTCCTCTCTCTCTTGCTGGTGAAAGGATTGTTATTTGTGGTCGAGGTCATTACTAAACATTACCACCACCAATACCCCCCACTTCTGACCTTAATAGGGGCAAGGCAGTTGCTGGAGGGGGCTGCCCGCCTGTGCTGTGCCCTGTGCTGTGCCCTGTGCTGTGCCCTGTGCTGTGCCCCACACGCCATGACAGGAGCTGCCGCTGGGAGGAGGACGTCCTCGTCCCACGCCCAATGAGACCTCAAACTTTTTAATCACGTTTTGTTTTTCCCTCAAGACAGAATTAAAATGTGAGTTGGTGAATTTCCGAGAGTTTGGGGGTGGCTTTGTTTTTGCACAGATTAACTCACTGGAGTAGGAGCGAATATGCCTGTCTGTGTGTGCTGTGTGGATCTTGCACTCTGGGTTCTTTGTGCTCTGTGGACTTGGTATTCTGTGTGTTCTGAAGCCAGAGTCACTCGTTCGACTTCATTCCGCCAGCAACCCTCCCCCCCCCTACACACACAACCCCCCCCCACCCCACATATTAATGTCATCAACACCCGCCTGTACACGACAGAACCATCGTTACCTTGTGTAGCGTCTTCAGACACTGTATTATACAATGATGTTGTAGCCTCTTCAGACACTGTATTATACAATGATGTTGAAGCCTTTTCAGACACTGTATTATACAATGATGTTGTAGCGTCTTCAGACACTGTATTATACAATGATGTTGTAGCGTCTTCAGACACTGTATTATATAATGCTGTTGTAGCTGTATACTCTATATAGTTTCTAAGTTACGTTGAAGACATAATACTTGGTATATCAGCAACCGGTATTCAGGCCGTAAATCAGCCTTGTTTTGGTGGTGGAGCGGCGAGTGAAAGTGGGTCGTCCCAGGAATACAAATAAAGACGTTTAATATATATATACACACACACATACATACACACACATACATACACACACACACACACACACACACACACACACACACACACACACACACACACACACACACACACACACACACACACAAACATACATACATTCAGTGTCCAGGTCGACCTTCACCTTCAGCGTCTCTCTCTCTCACATACACACACACACACACACACACACATACATACACACGCACACACACACACACACACACACACACACACACACACACACACACACACACACACACACACACACACACACACACACACACTACTAGCCTCACACGCTAGGTGTATAGATATACTCAATACTGGAGAGATAAATACGAAGGTTTGTGTGTATGCGTGTACTGTATATATATACACACACCTGTGTGTGTATATATATGTACATACTATGTGTGAGTACAGGTACACATACATGCATGTACTCTATGATTATATGTATATGCCTCTGTAAGTAGATATACACGGCTCTGTATGTGAGCATATATACATTCTTGTGTATGCATGTTCATACCTCTGTATGTATGTGTGTGTGTGTGTACCTGTACATAGGGGCGGACAGTGAGGCACCCCTGGGTCATTCAGGCCTGCGAAACAGATATATGTAGGCGCAGACTACTAGACTACGTGACCAATGCCCCGAGGCATCTTCAATGTCGCAATCATGTCCACTCTGAGGCGGCAAGGGAAGAGAAGGAAGGTGCGGGAAAAGGAGATCAACAACAGCAAGATGGTGATGTGAGGTGATGGCATGTGATAGTGAGGGAACGTGAGGGGGGGGGAGGGAATGTTGACTTCTGAGGGAGGGGAGAGGAGGGGATGGAGAGGTAGGGTGAGGGAGAAGGCATGGGGAAGGGAGGAGGAGGTAGGAAAGTCCCCCGAAACCAGTCATAGAGTGTTCAGAACACGCTCATACCGGCCGGTCGTGGGAACCCCTCTTGCTCTCCACCCCCTCTTACCCCCTTCCCTGCTCCCCCCCCCCCAAACCTCCCTTCCTTCGGCTGAAGGAACTGAACCTTACGACACTAGAGAAAAGAAGGGAGAGAGGAGATATGATAGGGACATATAAAATACTCAGGGGAATTGACAAAGTGGAAATAGATGAAATGTTCACACGTAATAATAACAGAACGAGGGGACATGGGTGGAAACTGGAAACTCAGATGAATCACAGAGATGTTAGGAAGTTTTCTTTTAGCGTGAGAGTAGTGGAAAAATGGAATGCACTTGGGGAACAGGTTGTGGAAGCAAATACTATTCATACTTTTAAAACTAGGTATGATAGGGAAATGGGACAGGAGTCATTGCTGTAAACAACCGATAGCTGGAAAGGCGGGATCCAAGAGTCAATGCTCGATCCTGCAAGCACAAATAGGTGAGTACAAATAGGTGAGTACACACACACACATCACATTACATTGACAGTTGAGAGGCGGGACCAAAGAGCCAGAGCTCAACCTCCGCAAGCACAAATAGGTGAGTACAAATAGGTGGGTGAGTACATTAGACGCCGGTGGCTGTGTGGATAACACGCTCGACACGTAATCCTGTGGCCCGGGTTCGATTCCCAGCGCCAGCAAGAAACAAAAATGGGCAGAGGTTCCCCTCACCCTGACGCCCCTGTTACCTAGCAGTAAATAGGTACCTGGGAGTAAGACAGCTGCCACGGGCTGCTTCCTAGGTGTGTGTGTGTGGAGAAAAAATTAGTAACAGTTGATTGACAGTTGAGAGGCGGGCCGAAAGAGCAGAGCCCAACCCCCAGCAAGCACAACTAGGTGAATATAACTAGGTGAATACAACTAGGTGCATACAACTAGGTGAATACAACTAGATGAATGCACACACGTGGAGCTCAGTGAAGCGTAGTGAGATCACCCGCTATGCTGCAGAGTTACACTTTCACATTTTTACACTGAAGGCAATCTTGCGGTAGTCATTCCCCGAGACGGTGTGGAAAGTGACAGTCTTTAGCCCCGTCGGCTCAGGAAGAGTACTGTGAATTATTCATTTTCAATCACTTGGATCGTCGTGGATTGAAACTCTGCCTCAAACATGCGAGACTCTTGCACTACCAACTATTGGTCCTGGTTGGTAGATCTGAGATCCGTCCTTATATTGAGTGTCCATGGCCTATAGCTGGTAGGGTAAGAGTGTCGTACTTTTGAATCACCAGTTCGAATCTCGGATGAGCCTGATGAATGAAATGGTATTACGGTCGTTGTAGATAAGTAAATTCATAGAGGTAGGAGGGGTGGGAAGTGGTGGTTAACCCCTATAACCTGGCCTCCTACAACCTGGCCTCCTACAACCTGGCCTCCTACGACCTGGCCTCCTACAACCTGTCCTCCTTACAACCTGTCCTCCTTACAACCTGTCCTCCTTACAACCTGCCCTCCCACAACCTGGCCTCCTACAACCTGCCCCCATACAACCTGCCCCCATACAACCTGCCCTCCTCCAACCTGCCCCCCTACAACCTGCCCTCCTATAACCTGCCCTCCTACAACCTGTCCTCACGAGCCCGTCCAGTAGTGGTGGTGGACCGTACCGTGACCACGAATGACATCAAAATATGCCAAATACGAATGTGCAAAGTAAAGACACAAAGAGTCATATGAGCTTTTACACTTACTAATCAGACGTGTCGCTCCTACGCCTTCCTGTCGCAAGTTTTGCGTGTATGTCAACACAGTTTTTTTCATTCTCTTGAATAATTCCAAATTCATTTTCATTTGGTGGAACTTGACGATGCGTGGGGTGGGTGGGGTGGGGGGTCCGTCGCATCTTTCATGCTCTGGTAAATGATACGATATTGCAATGTTATCATATTGGAATTTTTTGACGGTTTTCTTCGCTTGTTTTTTTTTCTCTGGTGGAAAATGTTGGAATGTTTTGTGGTGGTGGTGGTTCGAGGCTTATTTGAAGGGGGGGGGGGGCATTTCTGGCACGTTTAAATAGTTTACAATTATGGGAAATGAGGAATTTAATGGATTGTGAAATTGAAGGTCCTCTGGTCCTCTATTCTTCTCCCTTTCCTATTTCTTCTCTTCTCTCTTACTCTCTCCTCTTCCCTTTTTTCTGTCAAGCCCTTTTCTCTTTATCTCTTATCTTTTCTCTCATCTTGTCATTGTTGCCAGCTCTCTGCACACCTTCTGTGACCTTTCTCCGTCACGTGTGACCTTCCTCCGTCACGTGTGACCTTCCTCCGTCACGTGTGACCTTCCTCCGTCACGTGTGACCTTCCTCCGTCACGTGTGACCTTCCTGCGTCACGTGTGACCTTCCTGCGTCACGTGTGACCTTCCTCCGTCACGTGTGACCTTCCTCCGTCACGTGTGACCTTCCTCCGTCACGTGTGACCTTCCTGCGTCACGTGTGACCTTCCTGCGTCACGTGTGACCTTCCTGCGTCACGTGTGACCGCCAAGCATAGGTCGGCTGAGTTCCCTTCAACGGTGACTGGTAAAGACTTATGGATTTATTGAAATATTTCAGTCGGCTTTTTTTTTCCTCCATCTCTCACCCCTCCTCCCTTCTCGCTCTCCCCCTCCCCCATCTCGCTCCCCCCCCATTAATCCTTCCACCCATTCCCCCTTCCCCCATCTCGCTCCCCCCCCCCCATTCCCCCATCTCGCTCCCCCCCCATTCCCCCATCTCGCTCCCCCCCATTCCCCCCACCCCCCCATCCCCCCACCACACGCCCAGAAAGTTTCCCTTTCGAGACGTTACTGAAGCATCATATTCCGAAAGTTTGTCGTGCACCCGACCAGTTTTTATTGGGTGTCGGTGGTCCAGCAGTTTGTTGCAGCTTCTCGTTTTCTGTTGTCGGTATCGACTACACCGTTAAGAATGCGACGTATTAGTCAGAAATAAAATCACCGTAATATTGGCGTTGTCCATGCACGGGCCTTGATATGTTAGGGGGGTTGGTTGGGTTCGTAGGTTTGTGGTCAGCAAAACTTTTTTTTTTTTACTGTGTCAAGAACGAGGTGATTTCCGAAGCCTCTTGTTAAATAATTGAGGCTTCTTGCTTCATTCGGGCTATTCATGCCCATGCCATCTCTTGGGTGCTTGTATACGCACTCTTGGGTGCTTGTATACGCACTCTTGGGTGCATGTATAAGTAGCAGTCAAAGGGGCAATAGTTGCAGTTATATTATAATTTATGTTTTAAATAACTTACGGAAGGATGGATCGAGCAGCCTGACATAGCAAGACCCAGAGTCGTGAGCGGCCCGCCAGACGACGCTGAAGGATACAGGTCCTACCCGACTATATTTGCTCTAAATGATAATAGGTATATAAATAGAAGCATTAATAAAACACGTAGAGCAAGCCGGCCTCAGAGGCACGATAGCAAGCCGGGCTCACAGGCACGATAGCAAGCCGGGCTCACAGGCACGATAGCAAGCCGGGCTCACAGGCACGATAGCAAGCCGGGCTCACAGGCACGATAGCAAGCCGGGCTCACAGGCACGATAGCAAGCCGGGCTCACAGGCACGATAGCAAGCCGGGCTCACAGGCACGATAGCAAGCCGGCCTCAAAGGCACGATAGCACCAGGTGTTGGAGGCTGGTGTAGAGACGAGGCCCCAGGCTGGTGGACTCTCCAACTAGCCTCAGACCCAACTCTCTCAACAGTAACACAATTATTCCATAGTAGAAGGACCATTCAACTCTACCAAACGCACTCAGTCACCATCCTCATCCTTATGCAGGCGATGAGTCACAGTATCGTGGTTGATGTTGACCAGACCACACACTAGAAGGTGAAGGGACGACGACGTTTCGGTCCGTCCTTTGCAACCCGTTCTCGCACTTTCGTATAGTCAATATTGACTTATTAAATACGTGCATATGTGACATACTAAACATACTAGTTTACCTTGAAAAGCTTCATAGAAAACACCGACCTTACCTAACCTTCTTAGTATGTTAAGATAAGCATTTTATTGTTTCGTAATTACAATTATTACTTAACGTATTTTAGGTATAGGTTAAGTCTTATCTTAACATACTAAGAAGGTTAGGTAAGGTCTGTGTTTTCTATGAAGCTTTTCAAGGTAAACTAGTATATTTAGTATATCACATATGCACGTATTTAATAAGTCAATATTGACTGGAAGAAAGTGCGAGAACGGGTTGCCGTCCTGGACCATTCTCAAGTCGATTGTGTGACTTGAGAATTGATCCAATTGTGTGACACACAATCGACTTGAATGGTCCAGGACGGACCGAAACGTCGTCGTCCCTTCACCTTCTAGTGTGTGGTCTGGTCAACATCCTCATCCCTCATTACCTGCATCTCCGCCTCCTGTCCCATCCCCTCTGTTCCCAAAACTTGTTGGGTCACCAAAGTTCCAAAGTTCGAAGGTCTGTGTTCGTGTTACGGGGGGACTTTAATTTGAGTAAAAATAAACTGAGCTTGTATAACAGAGAATGGTGAGGGGGGGACGATGTTTTAGAATTAGATGACGGCTTTGATAACATTATAAGAACCCACACGAGACAATGTTATTCTTGTTTGCTGGCCAAGAATGTGAACAGTGTGGGGGTGTAGTAGTCTGTAGGAGAGGTGATGTGAGATGAGGATGGGGGAGTGGGAGGGGTGAGGGTGGGGGGGGGGTCACCAGGGTACAGGGGGCGAGCAGGGGGGGAGGGGGGGTTCCTCAGGGCAGGGAAAGTAGACTGACAAGTGCTGGATACACCTGACTCCCAGATACACACATGTGGCTCTACTGTTTGTTTACAAATGACTTGTACTCACATCTCATATACCTGACTCGATGGCTTAATAGAGTTGGAGCTAATTCTAGAAACATTTAACGGAACCTGACGGAAAGAAGTGATTAGGTTGAAATAAGTTTACCTTTAAACTGGCGGTAAACTCGAGATACTGAGACTTTGGGGGGGCAGCCTCGGGGAGTGATCTCGGTAACGTAGGTGTGTCGAGGTCCTATTATATGCGTCCTTCTCTAATGCCCCCTTCAGTCTATCACCCCACCTTATGCTCTCTTCATTCTATATACTTTTCTTCTTCCCATCATTCTCTCTCTTCTCTCTATTCTCTCTCGCTCTCTATTCTCTCTCCCCTCCCTCCCTTGGGCACGATACCCGTCCAAATACCCATTTAGGGCACGAATACTCGTACCCAAACTTCCCAAAAGGGGCCTGACAGCTGCTGGGTGGACAGCGCTTCGGATTCGTAGTCCTGAGGTTCCGGGTTCGATCCCCGGTGGAGGCGGAGACAAATGGGCAAAATGTTTCTTTCACCCTGATGTCCCCCTGTTACCTAGCAGTAAATAGGTACCTGGGAGTTAGACAGCTGCTACGGGCTGCTGCTTCCTGGGGGTGGAGGCCTGGTCGTGGACCGGGCCGCCGGGGACACTTAGCCCCGAAATCATCTCAAGATAACCTCAAGATAACCCATTCTCATGTCTGACAGACATGAACATGGTGTTGAGAGAGGAGAGTTACCACTCTATCGTTATGTAAACAATGTCGTGTTGAACACATTAACCTGTAAAACTCAATGGTTTTTACTGCTGTTGCTGTTTGGTACCGTTGTTGTATTAACTTATTGATGTTATGGTGCTAATGTTATGAGTTTGTTCTCTGACGTTTGCTGCTTTTGTTGTAACTGCTGCAGGAAGTGGTAGGTGGTGGTGGTGGGCTGGTAGGTGGTGGTGGTGGGCTGGTAGGTGGTGGTGGTGGGCTGGTAGGTGGTGGTGGTGGGGTGGTAGTGGTGGTGGTGGGTGGTAGTGGTAAGTGGTGGTGGTGGTGGTGGTGGTGGGGTGGTAGGTGGTAGTGGGCTGGTGGTGGTGGGCTGGTAGGTGGTGGGGTGGTAGTGGTAGGCTGGTGTAGTGGTAGGTGGTGGTGGTGGGCTGTTGGTGGTGGGCTGGTAGGTGGTGGGGTGGTGGTAGGCTGATGTAGTGGTAGGTGGTGGTGGTGGGCTGGTAGGTGGTAGTGGTAGGCTGGTGGTGGTACTGGGGCTACCAGCGTTCCACAAGACACTCCGGGAATCTACCACAACTACTCTCATCACCCTAAACCTAGACGAGGGAATTTACTGAGGCAAATGTTCAGTAACATCCATCTACGGACTCGCCATAGCCCGTGCTACTTGGAACTTTTTCTTCTAGGTAGCGAATCTTGAACAACATCACTAACATCATTGAACATTTCTCATTTACATGACAAAATGAACTTGTAAATTGAATTGTGTAATTTATCGTAAAATCCCCCTCCCCCCCCCTCTCCCGAATAATTTAATTTCATTATTGATATTCATACTAATAAAAATTTAATCGCCGTGACATTATTTCGCAATATAAAAATTAATAAAATATTGTATATTCAATCCATAAATTATTTAACTTGTTCGGGTTAAAAATAAAAGCTATTCAAAGCCCTTAAAATATTTGAAAAGTGATGATGGACTTTTTGTATATTATTGTGTTTAGGTGAAGGCCATATTTGTATAATTTTTTTTACAAAAATTCAACATAAAAATTATTTTCCGATTTTCTGTTTATTGGTCCATATTTGTGTGTGTCAATGTTGGTGCTTTAATCTGTGATTGTGTCGCCTGTGTGTGTGTGTGTGTGTGTGTGTGTGTGTGTGTGTGTGTGTGTGTGTGTGTGTGTGTGTGTGTGTGGTAGGCCTTGGGGTGGCGGGGGGGGGGGGGAATGGTTGTGTTGAAGAAATATATTTAGTCAACCTGGTGACCTTGTTGCCTGCCCCCCAACTTCCCTCCACCGGTTTTCTGCCCCCCCTCCCCCCCCTCTCTCTCCCCCCTCTCTCCCCCCTCTCTCCCCCCAACACCTAAAATTACCCCATCCACAAACCCCTGTGAGACAGTGAGAAAAATAGACGCGCAATTGGGAGCCGGTCGGCCGAGCGGACAGCACGCTGGACTTATGATCCTGTGGTCCCGGGTTCGATCCCAGGCACCGGCGAGAAACAATGGGCAGAGTTTCTTTCACCTTATACCCCCTGTTACCTAGCAGTAAAATAGGTACCTGGGTGTTAGTCAGCTGTCACGGGCTGCTTCCTGGGGGTGGAGGCCTGATCGAGGACCGGGCCGCGGGGACACTAAAAAAAGCCCCGAAATCATCTCAAGATAACCTCAAGATAACCCTACCCTACCAACCAACCAACCAACCAACCAACCAACCAACCAACCAAAACTCACCCAAACACCTGCCTAAACCCAGCCACTTATTGGCCGGGAAGAGATTGAGCAATAAGCCCATGACCTTTGGCCCAGCTGGTGGGGGTCCCGGGCACTCCCGGGTGCTGGGCGCGCCCCACACACACTCCACTGTTGTTGCTGCTTGTCTGGTCTGCTCCTGTTGTGGTTGTTACACCAGGCTCCGTTGTTTACATGTATGACTGTCACCACTTGTTTACCTGTATGACTGGCACCACTTGTTTACCTGTATGACTGGCACCACTTGTTTACATGTATGACTGTCACCACTTGTTTACCTGTATGACTGGCACCACTTGTTTACATGTATGACTGGCACCACTTGTTTACCTGTATGACTGGCACCACTTGTTTACCTGTATGACTGGCACCACTTGTTTACTTGTATGACTGTCACCACTTGTTTACTTGTATGACTGGCATCACTTGTTTACATGTATGACTGGCACCACTTGTTTACATGTATGACTGGCACCACTTGTTTACTTGTATGACTGGCACCACTTGTTTACATGTATGACTGGCACCACTTGTTTACATGTATGACTGGCACCACTTGTTTACTTGTATGACTGGCACCACTTGTTTACATGTATGACTGGCACCACTTGTTTACATGTATGACTGGCACCACTTGTTTACTTGTATGACTGGCACCACTTGTTTACATGTATGACTGGCACCACTTGTTTACTTGTATGACTGGCACCACTTGTTTACATGTATGACTGGCACCACTTGTTTACATGTATGACTGGCACCACTTGTTTACATGTATGACTGGCACCACTTGTTTACATGTATGACTGGCACCACTTGTTTACATGTATGACTGGCACCACTTGTTTACATGTATGACTGGCACCACTTGTTTACATGTATGACTGGCACCACTTGTTTACCTGTATGACTGGCACCACTTGTTTACATGTATGACTGGCACCATATTGTCAGCGTCACTTGCTTTGTTTGAAGTCATTTTGCAAACATTTTTATTCGTCATTCCTATCCCCTCCCTTTCTTGATTGACTCTCTTCTGTTTGTCTCTTCCCCCCTTTCTTCTTTGTCTTCCTCCTCCTCCTCTCTTTTATTCCTTGCTTGATTTGCCACCTCTGATATTTTATTTTTCCTTTCTTTCTTTCCTCCTTTTATGTTTCCCTCATTTGTATTTCTCTCATTTTTATGTTTCCCTGATTTTCATATTTTCCTCGTTCTATATTTCCTTGGTTTCAAATTGTCTGTGTTTTATATTCCCTCGGTTTATATTCTTTCCCTCTCGTTCCCAATCTGGTTGCAGACGGGATACAATACTGCCCAATATGCTCCGCTCCCCACTCCCTCACGTACAGAGCTCCCCACTCCCCCCCACACACAGCTCCCAACAACCCCCACACCCCAACAACCCCCACACCCCAACAACCCCCACACCCCAACAACCCCCACACCCCAACAACCCCCACACCCCAACAACCCCCACACCCCAACAACCCCCACACCGTGTTGTGACACTGGTACACGGACCGTCTGTCAGAGACGTGCTGGAATTTTTCACGTAGTATTTTGCCGTGGAAAGTGCAGCCATTTTGACCGGGCGGGATCCTTTGTGTGTGTGTGTGTGTGTGTGTGTGTGTGTGTGTGTGTGTGTGTGTGTGTGTGTGTGTGTGGGTGGGTGGGTGGGTGGGTGGGTGGGTGTGCGGGTGTGCGTATGCGTGTGTGTGTGTGTGTGTACTCACCTAGTTGTGTCTGCAGGATCGAGCATTGACTCTTGGATCCCGCCTGGATCCAAGAGTGTGTGTGTGTGTGTGTGGGTGCGCGTGTGTGTGTGGGGGGGGGGGGTGGTGTTGAAGCTGGAACAGGTGTGATGGTATCGGCACAGGTGTCAAAGGTCACTTGCCCTACGCGGGGAGCATTGCTTACCTTTCTCTCGTTACCTTCCTAACAGTCCTTACCCATCTCACCCATTCCATGCCCCTTACGCGTCAGTGGTGTAATAGTTCTTTCTGGCATTTCTGACGCCTCATCTCCTTTACCAGGGGAGTTCGACGGGTTTACCATAGACCGTGCTGCTTGGAACCTTTGGCTCCCAACAGCTGAATCTCAAACAACAACTACAACAAATAATTTGTGCCTCATCTGCGTGTCTAGCTACGAAGCGTGTCCTGTCGTCTGTCTCTGCTGTTTCGATGCACAAAAGTATTTTATAAATCTGGATCATGTCTCTGTCTTCCACCATCAAGTGACATATCAGATTTAGCTGCTTATGCCCAATAGGTGCCGCTTTCCACCACCAGTGGGAGCCGGTCGGCCGAGCGGACAGCACTCTTGTGATCCTGTGGTCCTGTGGTCGATCCCAGGCGCCGGCGAGAAAAAATGGGCAGAATGTCTTTCACCCTATGCCCCTGTTACCTAGCAGTAAAATAGGTACCTGGGTGTTAGTCAGCTGTCACGGGCTGCTTCCTGGGGGTGGAGGCCTGGTCGAGGACCGGGCCGCGGGGACACTAAAAGCCCCCGAAATCATCTCAATATAACCTGAAGATCCACTTATATTGAACTAATGTGCTCTAAACTTGTGTAAAACATTTATGAATACCAAATGTTGAATCTGAATTGACAACGTATTAATATATATCACAACACGAATTGTAAGCTACATGTTCTCCAGTGTATACCAATGTATGTATATTTTACACTGTAGTATACATTGTTCACTCCAGCCATAATTGTAACGATTTGTGCGTTATGAATAACGTCATGGATTCTGCACCGCCTTCCCTTCCCTGTCTGATATTCGTCGCTGTATCATTGGATTCCAATAGTTTTGTCAAGACCGACCTCGGCTCCCTCGACCCCCGGCCAATCACCTTTTTTTTTGGTATATATCCTTAGGGTTGTGTCCTTGCAGCCTTCTTTACGGGCTCGCTATAGCCCGTGCTACTTGGACACTTCGTTCTGAGTAGCTAAATCTGAGCCACAACGTCCTTCCAGCTTAGTGACAGTTTTCTTCTATGATGCTTTGAAGATTAAGGCAGCGTCTGGGATCCTCTCGGACGTAGGTTCGAATCCTCGTCACGGCAGTAAATACCTAGCAGTAAATAGGTACCTGAGTGTTAGTCAGCTGTCACGGGCTGCTTCCTAGGGGTGGAGGCCTGGTCGAGGACCGGGCCGCGGGGGACACTAAAGCCGGAAATCATCTCAAGATAACCTCAAGATAACGGCCCTTGTGGATTTGTTCGTGCTTCGAAGAGTATATCGTGAGTGGGACGTAGTAGGACCTTTTCTGCAGTTTCGGGAATTGTTGTGAACCTGATTTCAGTCCTGATCGAGTCCCTGGGATCCTTACCTGACCTTCCGGAACGCCTGCTACCTGGTCCAGCTACTGGAGGTGTCGTGTCGTTACTGTCCGTTGCTCCGGCTCCACTTGAAGGACTTTGTTTTCCTGGTGTGGGAAACATATAGTCGCCGTAGATAGCAGGCTGGTGAATAGGACGGTGGTCGAGTGAGAAGTTTTTGCTTGTGTGTGTGTAGTGCTGTGGGTTTTTGGGTGGAGCTGTGGGTGGCGCTGTGGGTGGCGCTAGTGCAAATAGTTAAGTATCAGTGCAGGAGCAGAAAGCAGCAGGGTGTGGCAGGCGGTCGTCTTTAACACCCTCCCCGCCCTGCCCCGCCCCGCCCCGCCCCGCCCTGCCCCGCCCTGCCCCACCTCTTCTTTAATTCCCCCCTCTCATCCCTGCCCCACCTAACCCTGCCCATCCACAGCCTGCTCTTCTACCCCCCCCCCCCCCCCCCCGCCCCGCCATTCCCGACCCAGCACCTGTCCACTATATAATACATGCTGTGAGGCTGCGGTCTGGGGATAGGAAAGAGGAGCTGAGGATAGGGTGAGGCTCATGGACAGGGTGAACGCTGGGACGCAGGGCAGGATGAACGGTGGGACGCAGGGCAGGGTGAACGGTGGGACGCAGGGCAGGATGAACGGTGGGACGCAGGGCAGGGTGAACGGTGGGACGCAGGGCAGGGTGAACGGTGGGACGCAGGGCAGGATGAACGGTGGGACGCAGGGCAGGGTGAACGGTGGGACGCAGGCCAGGATGAACGGTGGGACGCAGGGCAGGGTGAACGGTGGGACGCAGGGCAGGATGAACGGTGGGACGCAGGGCAGGGTGAACGGTGGGACGCAGGCCAGGATGAACGGTGGGACGCAGGGCAGGGTGAACGGTGGGACGCAGGGCAGGATGAACGGTGGGACGCAGGGCAGGGTGAACGGTGGGACGCAGGGCAGGATGAACGGTGGGACGCAGGGCAGGGTGAACGGTGGGACGCAGGCCAGGATGAACGGTGGGACGCAGGGCAGGGTGAACGGTGGGACGCAGGGCAGGATGAACGGTGGGACGCAGGCCAGGGTGAACGGTGGGACGCAGGCCAGGATGAACGGTGGGACGCAGGCCAGGGTGAACGCTGGGACGCAGGCCAGGGTGAACGGTGGGACGCAGGGCAGGGTGAACGGTGGGACGCAGGGCAGGAGAGGGCAGTTAGGAGCCTGGAATTTGGAACAGACGTGAGAGAGACTAATGATCTCCTTTCATCTCCACTGCAACAGCATCCATCATTTAGAATTTACTAAATTGGGAACACGAGAGAGAGAGAGAGAGAGAGAGAGAGAGAGAGAGAGAGAGAGAGAGAGAGAGAGAGAGAGAGAGAGAGAGAGAGAGAGAGAGAGAGAGAGAGAGAGAGAGGTGCAGGGTATAAAGAGACAGAAACGAATGAGAGATCGAATGAAAGAAAGCGAACGACAGAGCGAGGGAAATTGAATGAGAAAGTGAGAGAGAACGACCGAGCGAGCTAGATAAATTGAGAGAGAGAGAGAGAGAGAGAGAGAGAGAGAGAGAGAGAGAGAGAGAGAGAGAGAGAGAGAGGGAGAGAGGGAGAGAGGGAGAGAGAGAGAGAGAGAGGGAGGGAGGGAGGGAGGGAGGGAGGGAGCCAGGGTAGGGCAGGTCTAACACTGAGGGCCCAGGTGGTGGTGGGATAAGACTTGCAGGTGGCCAACGTTAAACACCAAATAACACACAGCAACACTAAAACACTCTAAACAAACGCTACTCTGCCAACTGCACACACACACACACACACACACACACACACACACACACACACACACACACACACACACGCACACACGCACACACGCACACACGCACACACGCACACACGGGGCACCCCAAGCCCGGCCCAGCATGGGACCCAGCTTGTATTGTGATAACTTGATGACCAAGCCTGTTACTTGCAGCGGCCCGCAGTCCAGCATATGCATTATACACGATATGGTGGTTAACAATGTATACGACCTGGTCGAGGAGCACCCAACACCTTCCTTGCCGAAGCGGCACCCCCAGGAAGGCCTAATGGTCTAGTTGGATACCAGATAAATGTGTCTGGAGTCCTTCCCTGTTGTGGGTGCTGGTGGCTCAGTAGGTGGATCTGGTATTTGTAAGTGAAGTCACAATAGTGTGATGCATCTGTGAGGAAATCTTTGGAGCGGGTCCATGGGAACACCTGTGGGGCGACCTAGAACCAGACCGGTTCTTGATTACCTGCTTGATGTGGGTTCTGGGAGTTGTTCTACTCCTCAAGCCCGGCCCGAGGCCAGGCTTGACTTGTGAGAGCTTGGCCCACCAGGCTGTTGCTTAGAGCCGGCTCACATATGCACCACAACCCGGTTGGTTGGTTGGTCACTGCCTTGCTCAAAAGATTTTCCCCGCCCCACCTGGGTACTGTGTTGACCAGACCACACACTAGAAGTTGAAGGGTCGACGACGTTTCCGTCCGTCCTGTACCATTCTCAAGTCGATTGTGATGGACTAGAGAATGGTCCAGGACGGACTGAAGCGTCGTCGTCCCTTCACCTTCTAGTGTGTGGTCTGGTCAACATACTTTAGCCACGTTATTGTGACTCATCGCCTGGGTACTGTGTCCCCGCCCCACCTGGGTACTGTGTTGACCAGACCACACACTAGAAGTTGAAGGGACGACGACGTTTCCGTCCGTCCTGTACCATTCTCAAGTCGATTGTGATGGACTAGAGAATGGTCCAGGACGGACTGAAGCGTCGTCGTCCCTTCACCTTCTAATGTGTGGTCTGGCCAACATACTTTAGCCACGTTATTGTGACTCATCGCCTGGGTACTGTGTCCCCGCCCCACCTGGGTACTGTGCCCCTGCCCCACCTTACCACTGTACTCCCGTTCTTATTTCAACAACCAACATGTTTACAGTAAAAATCTGAGAACACCATTCCATCCCTCCGTCCTATCCCAAATCCTGACCCCCTTCCAAGTGCTATATTAGTCGTAATGGGTCGGCACTTTACCCTGACAATCCCCTTCCTTCCCTCATTGCGTTCAGTATGCAACGCAACTCTCGTCTACATTGCTTGCACAATAATTTTTGTATGTCATTATGCGAGGAATGTTGCCATGAATCGTAGCACACATTGTTGCCATACCTGCAGGTGGTCGCTGCCTGCTGTGCTTCCTGCTCAGGTCCAGTATGGCGCGTCACAGGTGCCGGGATTCCTGCCCTGAGCTGATCCTTGTCCGGGATCACCATCCTTCTCTCCCCCTCACAACCCTGCCATCACCAGGACACATTGTCTATGCACCAGTGTCCTTACCCCTTAGGTCATTAATGGGTGACCGTTGTAATAGGCGTCTGGCCTCACGCTTCAGGAGGACCTATTGCGGTCCTGTACGTGTGTGTGTTTTCCTGGGGGAAAAGCGAGGGATTTATTGACTTCAGTTTGGCTGTTGAATACGTCGATGAAATAGGGACGATGTGTATATGGAAAACTGTTATAAAATTATTAGTTTGAAGTGTGCGTTTTGTGTTGAATCAGACTTGTGGGAGATGGAGGGTGGTGTAGCTAGCAGGTGGTGTAGCTAGCAGGTGGTGTAGCTAGCAGGTGGTGTAGCTAGCAGGTGGTGTAGCTAGCAGGTGGCGTAGCTAGCAGGTGGCGTAGCTAGCAGGTGGCGTAGCACACAGGTGGCGTAGCACACAGGTGGCGTAGCACACAGGTGGCGTAGCACACAGGTGGCGTAGCACACAGGTGGCGTAGCACACAGGTGGCGTACCACACAGGTGGCGTACCACACAGGTGGCGTATATGGCCTTTACCCGCAGTTCTTACCTACATTACGCAAGCCATGTACAGCGACCAAGAGACGGGTTCTTGTAGATCCGCCACACCCAACTCCTTCTCCTCCTTCTCCTTGTTCCTTTCTAACATTATTTCTCCACCTCCACCTTGCACCACATGGTGATTGGACTCGCCAGGGTCGTTAGCACCTTTGTCTCAACGGTTCGCCCTAATTATACTACGTCAAGTATTGTGCTGCTCCGGACACGACTATACACAGTACGCTCTTGGTGGTTTTATGTTTAGTATAGTGAAAAATTATGCATAAACGCTGTGCTTCTACCCCTAGAAGCTCTATGACTACTCTGTGACTACTTTGTGACTACTGTGACTACTCTGTGGGCCCTGACGCGGCTTCTGGCGTCACTGCAGCCAATTCTGGCCAGCGTTCCCAAACGTCAAGATACTGTCGTGCTAAAGTGCCCCCTTTCTATCGTACCAGAGGACCTCCACGGACAGAAAACGGACCATTACGTCAGTTTCCCGCCAGCCGCTACCATTTTCTGGTACGATAGTTTTTGGGTCTCGGGTAGAGTGTGTACGTGAGGATGCGACGAGGTGGTGTTCTAAGGGCGTGTTGAGAGCTGCCTTCCTGCGCATTCTTCCTCATATTCTTTCTCCTTTCTAGCCTTCTTATTCTTCATTCTTGTTATGTTTTCTTTTTTCTTCTCAATCTTAATTTTTTTATATTTTCTCCTGCTTATTCTGTCTCTCCACGTCTGTGTCTCATTCATATTCTTCTCATCGTTTTTCCTCATTCTTCTTTGCTTTCTCGTTCTTGTTCTCTCATTATCATATCTCCTCTTCTCGTTTTCTATTCATCTTTTATTTTTCTAACTTTTTCTCATTATTCTCTTTGTTCCTTCTCATTCATTTTTTATCTTTTCTCATTCTTTTCCTCAGCATTCTGATTATTTCCTTATTCTTATCATTCTTTCCATTGTTTTCTTATTCTCTTTTTCTTTCTTCTCACTGTCTCCTACATTCTTCTCTTCTTTAATTCCTGTTCTCTCTTCCAGCACCAATAAGTGTCTCTTCAGTCCTTAACCACAAGTGTTCAGTGTTCACCAACCACACCACGAGTGTTCACTGTTCACCAACCACACCACAAGTGTTCACTGTTCACCAACCACACCACAAGTGTTCACTGTTCACCAACCACACCACAAGTGTTCACTGTTCACCAGCCACACAGCAAGTGTTCACTGTTCACCAACCACACCACAGATCATGATCAGAACAATCTGGACACACATACATGAACAAAATAACTTAAATATACTGAGACGTGATATTCAAGATCACATGAGATCATGTCTCACGATGGGCCCCATACTACGGGCTCGCCATAGCCCGTGCTACTTGGAACTTTATGTTCCAGGTAGCCACGGGGGAAGGGGGGGGGGGGAATTTTTTCTCCCTGGGGGAGAGGGGGGGGGTTCAGGGGGGTTGTTTGCCCCTAACAATGACAATTGGCTTCTCTTAACTGCCAAAAACCACCAAGTTTTCAATGTTTGTGATCTAACGCGGCCAAATTGTTATTTTGAACACAACTGCAGCTGAACATTCCTCCCAAACAAAAGCATTTGTGCCGTGTTCATCATGAGAAGGTAATACATTCGCCCCGTACGGTTGTATTTAAAATGTTAATTCCACTGGGCTTTTGTTGTTGGTAAGATGCATATTCGCCTCATTAGGGTGCATAATTCTCCCCCCCCCCTCACTATGAATTAGTATATTGTAATGGGCGCTTGTTAAGCTGTAATGTTTACCAACATTTCACACTAAATTTAAATGTAACATTGTGTTATATTATATGTCTCAACCGCCATATAATATGAGTATAACAATTGTTCATTCTGCCCCCCATTCACGTTACTCTTGCTCCCCATTTTGTTGTACCTGCCTGCCTGCCTCACAGTTGTGATTACAACGGTGAAGGGGGACAAGAATGTGGTGTCCAGCGTGACCACAGCCCCAAGGATAGCTTCACCTTTGTCATCTCGACCTGTAAGCCAAGAGGATGTCCTTGGACGATAACGTACTGGGTCCAGTTGCCCAGGATATCTTAGTTATCTAGTTAGAGGTTATTATACATCCCAGTGAATGGACACATTCTCCAGGTTGAACCAACTACCACCTGTTTTGAAGGAGGTGAGAGAGAGAGAGAGAGAGAGAGAGAGAGAGAGAGAGAGAGAGAGAGAGAGAGAGAGAGAGAGAGAGAGAGAGAGATAGAGAGAGATAGAGGGAGATAGAGAGATATAGAGAGATATAGAGAGATATAGAGATAGAGAGATAGAGAGAGATAGAGAGAGATAGAGAGAGATAGAGAGAGATAGAGAGAGATAGAGATAGATAGAGATAGAGATAGATAGAGATAGATAGAGATAGAGAGAGATAGAGAGAGATAGAGAGATATAGAGAGATATAGAGAGATATAGAGAGATATAGAGAGATAGATAGGTAGATAGATAGACAGATATGTATATAATCTATAAGAAATACTGGGGGGGGGGGCCGTTTGCAAGGTTGAATATTACTGTTCTTGCGAGTGTGTGTATAAGGTACAAGTGCTAACACACCCTGGCTTATCGGGCCATCAACTCGGGGTGAGACCGGGCCGCTATAGCGATGATACATGGTGGGGTGAGACCGGGCCGCTGTGGCAATGATACACGGTGCCATTTGGAGGTAGACTCGAGGTCCAGGTAAGAACCACTAGTGGGGACTGAGGCTACCTTCCAGCAGGCCATGGCTGGGTACGTAGCTTCACGTACCCATCTGTCGGCACGAATGCCATCAACTGTCCGTGCGTGTGTGCCACGGACGTGTCCGTGGCACACACCCCACACTACCCCTAGGCTCCCCCACACTACCCCGAGGCTCCCCCACACTGCTCTAGGCTCCACACACTGCTCTAGGCTCCCCACACTACCCTAGGCTCCCCCACACTGCTCTAGGCTCCCCCCACACTGCTCTAGGCTCCCCCCACACTGCTCTAGGCTCCACACACTGCTCTAGGCTCCCCCACACTACCCCTAGGCTCCCCCACACTGCTCTAGGCTCCCCACACTACCCTAGGCTCCCCACACTGCCCTAGGCTCCACACACTACCCTAGGCTCCACACACTGCTCTAGGCTGCCCCACACTACCCTAGGCTCCCCCACACTACCCTAGGCTCCCCCACACTGCTCTAGGCCCCCCCACACTACCCCTAGGCTCCCCCACACTGCTCTAGGCTCCCCACACTACCCTAGGCTCCACACACTACCCCTAGGCTCCCCCACACTGCTCTAGGCTCCCCCACACTACCCCTAGGCTCCCCCACACTGCTCTAGGCTCCCCACACTACCCTAGGCTCCCCACACTACCCTAGGCTCCACACACTACCCTAGGCTCCCCACCTCCCTGCCTGCACCTCCATGTGAGTAATGGGAGAGAGAAGATAAACGATGTTTTGCCTTAGCTGCTTTTATTTCGTGTCTCTGGCGGAAGCAGGATAACAGTGTGGGTGATTGTGGGTGATTGTGGGTGTGTGCTTGTGGGTGATTGTGGATCAGCGAGGGGTAACAACAATGGAAACTGCAGGAGACGACGTATTAGCTCATATTATTCCCCTTGTATTACCACCTAGTAACCCTGTTACCTAGCAGTAAATAGGTACCTGGGAGTTAGTCAGGTGTCACGGGCTGCTTCCTGGGGGATGGAGACCTGGTCGAGAACTGGGCCGCGGGGGACACTAAGCCCCGAAAATCATCTCAAGATAACCTCAAGATCTCAAGAAACCCAGAGATGATGATCGTTTCAGTCAAACGACCCAACTTCCCAGTAATTTGTTCGGTCGTTAATAATATTTGCCTCAAGGAAAATTCTGAGTCCTAAATTTGTATACATTGTTGCTTAATTTGTTTGCTTGATTTGTATTCATTGTTTCGTACTTCCTTTTGAGATGTAGTTTTCACCTTGATAATATTTCGCTTATATCCTTTCATCCTTTCGTATAATCTTCTAGTTTAGAACATGTATATTGAACTTTCCTAATCTCTCTTAATAATGGAGTTTTATAATTTTTTGAATTAATTTTAGTATCCTCGTTTGTACGCGTCTATGTAAATGCTTATGTAAATGCTCTGTATCTATGTAAATGCCTGTGTAAATACCTGTGTAAATACCTATGTGTACACAATGCCCATTGTGAAGTAGTGAGCCAAATTAAACTGCTTAATCTCAGTGGGCCACATCGAAGACAAGGCAATGCTAACCTTGGATATCTTATTTCTAACTCTTCTAGATATGAATCCTGATATCCTATGACTTCCGGATCTTTCTCACATGCAGATTTGACAATTTCAGCATTGTTCAGGTGATATCTGACTACTCTTTAGAATATAATAGTTATATATGTGTTAGCATTAAACTGCATCTTGTCAATCATTCGTCTGTTTTCAGTTTGACCTAAATCATCTTGTAGCGATTTTGATCCTTCTGAGTTTATTTTTAGCCCAATTTTTCTATCATCTGCAAAGTTGCAAATATTGCTTTTAAATCTCGTGTGTGTAAATCGTTTATGTATATGGTAAACAACAGAAGTCTCAGGATAAAGTCCTCAGGCACGGCACTTGAAAATGATTACAAGTGACAGGATGAACAACCCAGCGGGGTTTCTTCCTATTGGGGAGTGTTGTACATGCTGCTATGGCGGTGTGTCCACTCACAGGATGAGTGGCGCTGCCCAATACTGTCACTATGGCGGTGTGTCCACTCACAAGATGAGTGGCGCTGCCCAATAAACTCGCCCCTCGGGGCAAAATTTAAATTTAATTGAAATGGTTTTCCCACTCAGACCTCATTCCATTTATGCTAACTCACTCTTTTGAAATAAACTTAGCCTAATCCACCTTAGGGTAACCACTCCCCTTCACAATTGTGTCTACTCTATCTTTCTAACGAGTCCTTCGCGAGACACGCAGTCAAAGCCTTTGGTAAAGTCAAGGTATGAAATATCACAATCTTTTCCACTGTTCGCTGCTTGAAATACACTGAACTAAAATCATGGTAAAGTTGTCAATACGATCCGTTCAAGCAAAACTAGTAAAACCGTGACTATTCGGTTATTCATCATATCAACGTAAGGTTTTGGCTGTTATCAATTCAAGCCATTTGTTTCTGCAATAGACATTAAGTTTGGCTTGCAGTGATCTGTTTACCTTGTTAGAAGTGGGAATCACATTAGCAACCGTCCATTAGCATAGTATTGTGCTCCACTCTTAATGATTTATTAATATGCAAGGCTGGTATTCAACTAGTAAGGGGATGTTATGAAGATATTTTTGGATATTATGAAGGGGGAGGGGAAGAGACATTGTTGGATGTGAAGAGATTTTTCACGATATCCTCCTGGAAAATGACTTTTGCGATATCCTGCAGGAAGCAGTTTCCCAGGATGGTGTAAGAGGAGACGGGTGAGAGCACAACAACCCGTGAGAGAGAAACAGACACTTGTCAGGACAATCTGAATGTTGTAAGTGCCATACCCAATGCCGCCAACAATATCTCCTCTCACTTTTGTAAGCTTCTTAAAATATTGAAGAGAGGAAGAAAGAGGGAACGGAAGCTTGCAAGGAGGAAGAGGCAGGAGAAGGAGAAAACGCTACACCACGAGTCTTTGAAAACAAAAGAAAAATAATAATCTTCCGAGCCATTACAAGTGGCGTAAGTGGAGCCACTTCAGTGGCCAGCCTTCCCGGCCTCCAGACCTGGTCCCTGAGCCAGGGACAGGGACCAGGGAGGCGAGGGAGGTCCCGAGGGTGATGAAGGGGCTGAGGGAGGGAAAGATCAATTTCAGTTCACGAGGAAAGGCTGGGGGTAGATGGATTGAAAAAGATGATAGGAATGAGAGGGGAGAAAGAATGTCCTTCCATATTCCACACTTTCCCCACTCAGGTGGGTAGGAAAATGTGGAATATGGGTGATTGTGGGGGGAAGGGACTGGCCACAGGTACGGAGCTCCCATTGTTCTCAAGTGCTCGTGCATGGGGCTTAATGGCCTGGAAGAAAGGCCTTGGTATTCCTCCCCATTTAAAGTTCTATGTGACTTTTATTTTAGTTTGGTAAATGGCATTGTTTTTAATCTTCCACAGTGATTTCTTTCCCTCTGTTCTTCTCGAAAGAGCTCCATTCCATGGTCACGGAAAGGGAGTTGGACAGCAACTGTAGAGGGCAGCGTTGTGTGGACTCCTGCACTGGTTAAAGGATAGGCTACTGACTAAGAGTATTTCATTCCCTTGGGGGTCCTGTTAGGCTACGGAACCCTATACTGCAAGTCGGCTCGTCCTGTTGAAGAGTTGAGTCGAGACTGTAAACTTAACCATAAACATTAGATGTATATATTGTGTTTATGTGACTCCAGATAAATTGTTTGTCAATTATAAGGTCGGACCTCAGGTCGAACTGATGGGTAATTCCCCCCCCCCTCCCCCCGCTACTAGGCTGCCCTAAGGATGCTGGATTTAATCTGACAATTCTTCATCAGTAAGAGATACTGAACGTGTGTCTGTGTGTGTCAGTGTACATAAAACATGTCTTGAACTCGTTCTGTCACGACAATATTAATGTTGGATATTTCCAGCGCTCATTTTTCTCATCACCGCCACAAATTAAAACAAAATCTTTTGAATTTTCCCGCCACTAGTGTAAAATGTAAATATTTTACAAGATTTTACACGCTCGTAAAAACTACAGTGATTTCCAGACCCATTTCCTTCTCCTTTTTCCCCTCACCCCTTTATGTGTTATCAAACATTTTTGTCGTCTTGTACTAACCATCTTTCAAATTTCCCGTCGGAACGTATCTGTTAATTTCCCCTTTGTTTATGATGAAGAAATTCGTTCAGCATTTTAACCGTGTCGATTCACATGCGATTTTTATATTGAGAGAAATTGAGAAATTCTCGTCATTGTGAGACAGTGGCGTGACTGTGTCTGTTGGCGTGGCCTTGCTGGCGATATTTGCTCTCGCTCTGATTATATATTAAGATGATTTTTGTCGTTTTATTACGCTTGGGGGAGTTATATCTGGGATTAAATTCGTTTGTAAATGTCTTCAGTCGTCCTTGGTGGTGTGGGGGGGTGGCAGGTGTGGCCTTGATGGTGTGGGGGGTGGTAGGTGTGGCCTTGATGGTGTGGGGGGTGGTAGGTGTGGCGTTGGTGGTGTGGGGCTGACGGGTATGGCGAAGAGCTGAGGAAACTAGGATTGTTGGCCAGGAGCTGGGGTAACTGGGATTGTTGGCCAGGCGCTGGGGAAACTGGGATTGTTGGCCAGGCGCTGGGGAAACTGGGATTGTTGGCCAGGAGCTGGGGTAACTGGGATTGTTGGCCAGGAGCTGGGGAAACTGGGACAGAGCTCATTATTTTGTTGGCGTCGTGAGCCGAGACAAAGTGGGAAGGCTCTCATCACGTCCCAGTTATTTGCCGGATACTGCATCTTCCCTGCGCGCCCACCCTTTCCCACGGGGGCCCACCCTTTCCCACGGGGGCCCACCCTTTCCCACGGGGGCCCCACCCTTTCCCACGGGGGCCCACCCTTTCTCAGGGGCCCCACCCTTTCTCAGGGGCCCCACCCTCCACCAGGGGGCCCCACCACGGGCCCTCCCTCTCACACTCACCAGTTTATGAGGCTAATAAGATAAGAGGGTCAACAATAAAGGCAACACTACTGATAAAATAATTCTTCTGTAAATATTCAGAGTAAATATTCTCGGCACGACTTTTCCCTTGGGAAGGTCGGCCCGACCTCCTCCCCCCTTGGGAAGGTCGGCCCGACCTCCTCCCCCCTTGGGAAGGTCGGCCCAACCTTGCTTGGACTGTGTGTATAGAGTTCAGAAGTATTTTTTTTCGTCGGTTAAGAGGTGTGTACCGGCACGTACCCCTCAGCAGTCACTGTGAAAAGTTGGTGAGGCTAGCCCCGAGCGTCTGGCCTCCGTCCCCGAGCATGTATTGTATAGATAGATCAGTATATATACTGCACGTGTTGTGTGTGTGTGTGTGTGTGTGTGTTAAAAAAGAAAATCTAGAACCCTCTGCAGGTGTAATACAATTAAATTTCTTCAATTTGATAATGGCCTCTGCCAGTTTATAATCACTTACTCTAATGACGTGTGCTGTTGCGGTGTAACCAGCTGTTGCAGAGATTACTGCAGCCGCGCAATCAGCTCGGACATAATAATTTTGACAGTGTTCTCCCTTTGCAGCGAGATGGCGCTGGACTGCGGCACCGCCTTCGCCAAGTATCTCTTGTGCTTCTTCAACTTCATTTTCTTCGTGAGTATTGAGTTGGGTCATATTTTGGCTGAGGGGTATAGAGTACTTCGACTGAGTAGTAGAAGTAGTGAGGTGAGAGAGGAACCTCTCTACTTGCACGTGAGAGAGAGAGAGAGAGAGAGAGAGAGAGAGAGACTTTTGAGGGAGGGAGGTTTCTGGCAAGCAAATTCCCGCCAAACCCATTCCCGCCAAACGCTTGCAACCCCGCTTGCTTGGCGGGTTTTTGGAATGTTCGGCCAGACACCAGTCATCCAGAATTGTTGAGCGATTAGTTTTTATTCATAATTATACGGGACTTTTACATCTAGATATTACTGTACGATAAAATTACAGTTGACGTAAATGTAAATCTGAAAATGAGTTCATCGGCTTTGTTTCTTAACTTCAAGCCGGAAAACCCAAATATTTTACTTCTGTATTTCTCTGAAAGTTTAAAAACGTGAATGATTTGGTCTGAAAAGAAAATTATTGCTTAAAACATAGTTAAGTGTCAAGTTTCTGGCTCTAATTCTTGTTACATCATACGCTCCCTGCACCAGAGTTGTCACAACACACGGAAAATGATGTATTAAATCGCCCGAACCTAACCTGACGCATAGAACAGTCATTGTTTTCGAGCGGCTGTGATTTATAGTTCATCATAAAGTTGTGTATTGCGGATTTTAACGTCAAACCTATATCATTATTCTAGAGGACAGGTTAAATAGCCAGCATATATGCGTAAATATGCTACCTACACCCAGTTCACATAGCTCTCACGCAGTCATTTCACTCCACACTATTCAAAAGAGCCCCGGGAGCCCCAGCGACTATAAGAAATATTGCCGGAACAACCGTGGACATCTTCAAGAGAAAACTGGACTGTTTTCTAAGAGAAGTTCCGGATCAGCCTAGGCTGTGGTGGGCCGCTCCAAGCAACTGCCTGGTGGACCAAACTCTCACAAGTCGAGCCTGGCCTCGGGCCGGGCTTGGGGAGTAGAACAACTCCCAGAACCCCATCAAGCAGGGAGGAGGAGGAGGCCTGACAAAGCGTCATGTGGGAGGGGGGATGGAACACTAACTTCCCTCCCATCGATAATCCATCAGAGGCGTAATGCTTGTAGACATCCCTGCTGCCACCCCCGGCCCCGCCACGCCGGGACCTGCCTCCGGAGGAAGCCCCCACAACCTTTCATTTCTTTTCCGATAACGCCGATGGTTCCGGAAAAGTGATGCGACGGGTGCTTCTTCCAGACCTGGGCTGTGGGAAGGAGAGGTGGGAGGGAGACCGTCCCTGGAGGTAAAGGTGGTGATGGTGGTACCGCGACTGGTCTTAACTGGTCTGGTGATTGGTGGCTGGCATTAGGAAGTGTCGCTCAAGAGTCTCAATTGATTTTATGCCCCGGAACTTTTAGTGGTTTAGCGCGATAAGCAGTTAGTCTGTTGGTACGTATGTGCGTGTGACTATCCAACTGTCGTTTATAACATAAGAATAAAGGTAACTGCAGAAGCCGGTCGGCCGAGCGGACAGCTGGACTTGTGATCCTGGGTTTGATCCCAGGCGCCGGCGAGAAACAATGGGCAGAGTTTTTTCACCCTATGCCCCTGTTACCTAGCAGTAAAATAGGTATCTGGGTGTTAGTCAGCTGTCACGGGCTGCTTCCTGGGGGTGGAGGCCTGGTCGAGGACCGGGCCGCGGGGACACTAAAGCCCCGAAATCATCTCAAGATAACCTATAACCTCAAGAAGGCCTGTTGGCCCATACGAGGCAGCTCCTATCTATAACCACCCAATTCCACTCATATACATGTCCAACCCACTAGTGGTTAGCGTATTGAAAGAGAACGGGATAAGATGTTCCTGTCTGTTTCTTCTCGATTTATGAGGGAGGGACAGTCTCATTTTGAGAAAAGTGAGCCCCCGTCCTCCCTACAAAATCCCGGCACACTTCTGGTCCTGAAACACAAGGGTTCCTCTTTACCACGATGATGCTAGTTGCCTTGAGGCACGACCGGCCGCGCTCGTTCCCTGTATATCCAGGAAATTGTATTACTACTGCAAACGTGTGGCCAGTAGAGCTGCACCTGCGGTGTCTGAGAGGCGACGGGCTTACTTCATGTGATTGGATCATGATCCTTATCCTTAATATCACCACTAACTAAAGGGTGCCACACGCTCTCACTATTATTTTAATGGGCCATGCCCACATATGGATTATGGCCACATATGGACTATGCCCACATATGGGCTATGACCACATATGGGCTATGGCCACATATGGGCTACGCTCACATATGTTACAAGTTATGGTCTATTCACGAATAGACCCATTTTCGAATGTGTAATTCACAACAAAGCTGATGAGTTATGCTAATATCTACCCAATTTGGATTCATTCCCTTGAAACTAGACGGTACAGCGACGGCCTTGCTTGTCGTAGGTTCGTAGTTCGATCCCCAACGGTCCAGGTGGTTGAGCACCGTTCCCTGACCATATTCTCATGTTCCTGATCACACTTCCCTGATAGGCCTATAGAGCGAATAATACCTCACCACTTTCTCCTGATAGTTACTTACCTCCCCCTCCCCCCCCCCCCCCCCCACACGCTAGCATTTAAGTACTTGCAAGAAACTAGTGATAATCAAGTTATGATACTGCACTTTATTAAGTAATGTGTGAATATTTACTTTACTATTCATCGACGGAAGTAATAATTGAATCAAGAGAATGGTTAATCACATTGTCAAATACTTTAAGAAACTGCAGAGATTTTTCTCAAAACTTGTGATTGATAAAAGCACGTGGTTGTTCTGTGTTTTGATGGTGATGATGATGAGTATGATGATAATAGAGAGGTTGGAGGTAGCAGCAATGGTGAGGAGGAGCTTGAGTGAGGGGTGAGTATTGTGAGGTGCTCCAGTACAACAGGGAAAGGTCAGAGGTGTTTAATTCTGCAAAAATGTGATCCGTGAGAAGTGCCTTGTGCACACGTTGTGTAAAGTCACTCTGTGACGGGGGAAAAGGTTGTGTATTTTGCTTGAGAATGAAAGATTGGTTGAGCTGTAGGAGATTTCTTTCCTAAGTCATCATACAACTGTCTCAAGTTAGTCTCAAGTTAGTCTTTGCTTCAGCGGCCGACCTTAACTTGTCACTCGCTGCCCTTCCCTGCAATACTGCAAAATAAGTCCACCTTCAACAAGCACTCATCTCTACCTCTCAAAAAAGTACTTGAGGGTTCCATCTCTAGTGCAACTGTGGGAGCCACAGCTTGGGAGGAGGAAATAAAAGAGCATTCAGATAAAATTTTGTCGTTTATTGATAGGGTTGCCACAGCATTTGACTGCTGTGTGCGTTTGTTCTGTTGCCAAGTTGAGGCGCTGGTAAAGGCAGCTGGCGGCTCTGTGGCCTCTTGTTTCGATTAACTCAGAACCCAGATCCTTCAAAAACTAGTGGCACTTACCCCAGTGACACTGTGGTGTCAAAAACTAGTGACACCACTTACCACTTCGCCTTGGAGAAGAGAATATACAACACCCGAGGGACCCATATTAGAGCCCATGTCTACACTTGGATATTGTCTTGTGGTATCCGAACAAGCCACCAATAACTCTACAAAAAACCCAGGTCACATACGTTGTCTCTCTCCACCGTTGTGTTACGAGGGAGGGAACTTGGTGCCTCTGCCAGAATTGTTACCACTAAGGGCGAGATTGGTTCAGTATTGTATGTGAGTACGGGCTTTGGAGGGTGAGGGGCCCCTCCTGGCGGTAGTCTCGGGGCATTACCGTGTCACACAACTCAGGGAGAGAAACCTGAAGTTCAGAGGTGACGGAGGCTGCTTAAGGGGAAGAGGGGGAACAGAGAGGATGTGAAGAAAGAAAAGGGAGAGAGAGAGAAATGAAGGAAGAGAGAGAAAGCTGAATGAAGGAAGGAAAACAGAGATGGAAATAAGCGAGAAGAATCATAGAACAACTCTAGATATAGTCTAACTATTCCTATAGTGTCAGGAAGCCTCAAATATAAGTGGATGTACCAAGTATTTTAATGTAAACTTGAGGCATCCAAGAGGGTGTGTATGTGGGCCTGCGGGCCGCCCCAAGCAACAGCCTGTTGGACCAAGCTCTCACAAGTCAAGCCTGGTCTCGGACCGCGCTTGAGGAGTAGGAGGAGGAGGAGAAGACCCAGAACCCCCCCCCCCCATCAAGCAGGTCCAGGGGGGAGGGGGGGGAGGGATGCTGAAGCCGGTGCATCTCTGAAGATAAGGAGATGCACCAAAGGATGTCTTCTCATCCTACCTTTCCAATTGTCTTGTGTTCATTTAGCTCGAAGGATGGTTCTCTCCTGGTATTATTACTCTCATTTCTCAAGCCTCCTTCGCTTCCTTCTTCTTCTTCTTCACTCTTCTTTCTCGCATTCTTCCTCTTCCACTCCAGTATCTTTCCCATTCCATCTCCCCTTCTCTTCGCACCCTTTTCTCAACCCCTCCTCTCCCACTTCTATTTCATATCTCTTCATCCTCTTTTATTTTCAGTCTCTCTCTCTCGCTCTCTCTCTCTCTCTCTCTCTCTCTCTCTCTCTCTCTCTCTCTCTCTCTCTCTCTCTCTCTCTCTCTCTCTCTCTCTCTCTCTCTCTCTCTCTCTCTCTCTCTCGCTCGCTCGTTCTCGCTCTCGCTCTCTCTCGCTCGCTCGCTCTCTCTCGCTCGCTCGCTCTCTCTCGCTCGCTCGCTCTCTCTCTCTCTCTCTCTCTCTCTCTCTCTCTCTCTCTCTCTCTCTCTCTCTCTCTCTCTCTCTCTCTCTCTCTCTCTCTCTCTCTCTCTCTCTCTCTCTCAAGGAAACCTAAAGTTTAGAGATAACTTTCCCACAAGTGTTGCTCATGACACAGTAACTGTAATCTTGTGTCGGCCTCACTAGTGGGACCAGTGTGGACCAGTGTGGTGGTCCAGTGTGGTGGTCCAGTGTGGTGGACCAGTGTGGTCCAGTGTGGTCCAGGAGCCAAGATCAGTAGTCCGGCACTGTTTTATCCACCAATAGCCTCGTCCCCCTGCCAAATAGGCTTAATAAACTGACGCAGTGCGCCTGCGCCGCGCTACAACCGGATAATTTAAATAATTCTGCTAATGGAACAGAGCTTTTAAAATGTCAGAATTGTATAGTAATTGGGAGTTACATTCGCTTGAGAATTTTGGATTTTTAATGTCTCCATTACATTCTCTTAGAAGATGGTGCCTCGTTGATTTTTGTATTGTATTTTATTTTTAGAGAGAGAGTGAGAGAGTGAGAGAGAGTGAGAGAGAGTGAGAGTGAGTGAGTGAGTGAGTGAGTGAGTGAGAGAGTGAGAGAGTGAGTTAGTTAGTTTATCAAGTCCTCTTTTGAACACTGTGAGGGGTCGGCCAGTTGTGCCTCTTATGTGTAGAGGAAGAAGGTTGGAAGGTCTTGGGCCTCTGATGTTGCTAGAGTTCTCTCTCACCGTACCTGCTGCACCTCTGTTTTTCAAGGGTGACGATGCTGGAGCGATGGTGTGGGTGCTTGTGGTGCTGCTACAATCTCCTTTCTTCTCGTCTTTTAAAATCCACTTGTCCTGGACTTTGGGCTCCACCCACTCTCCATTTTAGTAAGTCTGAAGTTAACCCCACTGGCCCGAGGTTAATCAATCATTAACTTGCCAACTATCTCTTGCTTTCTCGCTGGATCTATCTCTCTCTTTCTCTCTCGCTGGCTCTTTCTCTCTCGCTGGCTCTCTCTCTCTCTCTCTTTCTCTCTCGCTGGCTCTCTCTCTCTCTCTCTCTCTCTCTCTTTCTCTCTCGCTGGCTCTTTCTCTCTCGCTGGCTCTCTCTCTCTCTCTCTCTCTCTCTCTCTCTCTCTCTCTCTCTCTCTCTCTCTCTCTCTCTCTCTCTCTCTCTCTCTCTCTCTCTCTCTCTCTCTCTCTCTCTCCCTCTCTCTGGCTCTCTCTCTCTCCTTCCTTCCTCCTCCTCGCTGTCATTGGCCATTATTCCTATCATCCCTTACCATTTTCCCCGCCACTCCTTCCCTCCCCCTCACCATCACACTGTTCCCTCCACTTTTAAAGTTGACGAGTCGACCGGTATATAGAGCACTGCGCCCTTGGAGAGCCAGCCAGCAGGCTCTACACTCCAGGAGAGCCAGCCAGCAGGCTCTACACTCCAGGGGAGCCAGCCAGCAGGCTCAACACCCCAGGGGAGCCAGCCAGCAGGCTCTGGACCCCAGGGGAGCCAGCCAGCAGGCTCTACACTCCAGGAGAGCCAGCCAGCAGGCTCTACACTCCAGGGGAGCCAGCCAGCAGGCTCTGGACCCCAGGGGAGCCAGCCAGCAGGCTCTACACCCCAGGAGAGCCAGCCAGCAGGCTCTGCACCCCAGGAGAGCCAGCCAGCAGGCTCTACACCCCAGGGGAGCCAGCCAGCAGGCTCCTACACCCCAGGGCCGGCTTGCCCTTCCCTAAATATATTGTCGCACGAGAATAAAACGCAAGCTTTTGTTTGCCAAATCCGTCGACGCGAAGTGTGGCATATTTTAATATTCATATCTGGAAGAAGGGGGATCGCGTGATTTGAATATTTAGAAGTTTAAACTGTTTTTTTTAACTATTTAGATTTTTTTGTTTTCATGTGGTTTATCTTGAGATTATCTTGAGATTATCTTGAGATGATTTCGGGGCTTTAGTGTCCCCGCGGCCCGGTCCTCGACCAGGCCTCCACCCCCAGGAAGCAGCCCGTGACAGCTGACTAACACCCAGGTACCTATTTTACTGCTAGGTAACAGGGGCATAGGGTGAAAGAAACTCTGCCCATTGTTTCTCGCCGGTGCCTGGGATCGAACCCAGGACCACAGGATCACAAATCCAGCGTGCTGTCCGCTCGGCCGACCGGCTCCGGTTTACGGATGGTATCTAGATCTTTCTTCCGCTATCCTCGTCTATGTCACTTCCACCTTTCCGTCGTTTTTTTTTTTTGGTCCACGTTTTTCCATATTGCTTCTTTTTTATTCTGTTTTGCCTTTTGTGTTTTTTGCGTGCGGTGTTCGGCAGGATTTTCATTGCATGTTTCATGAAGGTGGGGAGCTTGGCCGGCTGTGTGGGGGTGTTCTTGGGCTGGTATATGTGCGTGTGCTGCGTTGTCTCTTTGATGGTGCACGCGCGTGTGTGTGGTGACGGTGCACTAGATGCTAAGTGATTTGTGGCATAACCTCTCCTTTGTGTGTGTGTGTGTGTGTGTGTGTGTGTGTGTGTGTGTGTGTGTGTGTGTGTGTGTGTGTGTGTGTGTGTGTGTGTGCGCGTGTGTGTGTGCGTGTGTGTGTGCTTGCGTGCTTGCTTGCGTGTGCGACACTGATAGATAGATAGACCTGCATACATATAACGGTCACCACGCGACTTCCACGGGAATGACAGACATGCTATATTTGACGCTAAAAGTTGATTTTTGCTCAAAAATCTATTGAACATCATAAGAAAAACGTGAGTAGAGGTCAAAGTGGACCACATTAGACACAAGGCCGTGATAATCCACCTCATTAAAACAACATGAAAGCTAATTTCGTTTTCCATCATGCGAAAAGATGGAAAATTTTGCGGAATTTTTATTTTCCCCAACCTAACTTCAATTGGTTTTCCTTTACTGTTCAATAAAACCCCCACGGCAACGCACCAGCCAACGCACGAACCAACGCACCAAATAACGCCACTCATGCTATACAACCTCGGTCCCATACTTAAACTTTTCATCAAATAAAATAGAGGTGAGTGGTTTCATCTCCGCGCCCTGAGGGAGGCTGAGCCGGGCAGACATGTAGGCTATCATACACTGAGGAATTATGCGTGTATGGGATATATACACACACACACACGCGTCGTAAAGCTTATCCTGTATGTCATACACGCTCTCACTGGAAAGGAAAATGAATGCAAGCGCCATTACCCCGAGAGTTAGGATGGTGTATTGCGTGAATGTTGTGGCATACAGGGTTGTGTATGTTGTGTGTGTGTGTATGTGTGTGTTGTGTGTGTGTGTGTGTGTGTGTGTGTGTGTGTGTGTGTGTGTGTGTGTGTGTGTGTGTGTGTGTGTGTGTGTGTGTGTGTGTATGTTGTGTGTGTGTATGTGTGTGTGTGTGTGTATGTGTGTGTGTGTGTGTGTGTGTGTGTGTGTGTGTGTGTGTGTGTGTGTGTGTGTGTGTATGTGTGTGTGTGTGTGTGTGTGTGTGTATATGTGTGTGTGTGTGTGTGTGTGTGTGTGTGTGTGTGTGTGTGTGTGTGTGTGTGTTGTGTGTGTGTGTGTGTGTGTGTGTGTGTGTGTGATATGAATAATTCTTAGGGTTCTTTATTTTGTTATTATTATTTATCTATTACTTTTTGTTATTTACGTTAAGGGGGGGGGGGTTGTAATCAGTATTTCAGCTAAAAATTATGTATTGTGGGGCTTGCTTTTCATCGAGGCTTGGTGCTGTGGTCTGATGTTTAGTGGTTGTGTGTTCAGGAGTTCCTGGAGCTCCTGGATTGTCTGGTCATATGGTGGACGGTGTTTTGCTGCTCTTCTGAGCGCCTTATTTTGTACTGCTGATAGCTTTTTTTGCATGTAAGTCGTCTTTAAGGTTCATAGTGGTACTGGAGGATATTGGAGATGCGGAAGGACTATACAGCCCTATACAAGTGTAGCTGTATATCCGGGCTGATTCTCCGGAATATTCTCAGTTTCCCCACAGACACACCCAACTGCTATCCAACTGAAACTTTAGGCTTCCCTCCCCCCACACTTACATACCATCTTGAGGTTATCTTGAGATGATTTCGGGGCTTTTTAGCGTCCCCGCGGCCCGGTCCTCGACCAGGCCTCCACCCCCAGGAAGCAGCCCGTGACAACTGACTAACTCCCAGGTACCTATTTTACTGCTAGGTAACAGGGGCATTGGGTGAAAGAAACTCTGCCCATTGTTTCTCCCCGGCGCCTGGGATCGAACCCGGGACCACAGGATCACAAGTCCAGCGTGCTGTCCGCTCGGCCGACCGGCTCCATCGGAGGAATTATAAAAAAAAAAGTGATTGCTTAAGCGCCTGGTGTATATTTTAACACATCTTCGGAAGCACGTTACAATATGCATGAGAGGCAGAACAAAAAACAAGATGGAGGGTGGTGGAGGGAGGCCGTTGGTCAGTATAAACGGTAAGATTCACACGTTAGGGGTTAACTATTCAAATTTCAAATTCAAATTCAAATTCAAATTTAATTTTGTTTTAATTCAGGGAACAGTGCATACATAGAAGATGAGTTACAAACATAATGTTGGATATATAGATAGAGTTAGTACATACAATATATAAAGCCACTAATACACATGGCGTTTCAGGCATTCACTTGCTGTAATTAATAGCAAAATTATAGATAATCTGGCACTGACTCTCTTAAGTCTTCTTAATGGGGCCTTTTTGAGTTGAATCATATATAGATCTTCCAAGTCTTTACCTTCCCACATTAATAGTGTGTTAGGCGTTCTTGTGTTTAGTGTTATAGAAGGTTTTATAATGATATTTTTGGTAACATTCGTACATCTGGTGCTTGGAAAGGTATATCTTGAGGTTATCTTGATTTCGGGGCTTTAGTGTCCCCGCGGCCCGGTCCTCGACCAGGCCTCCACCCCCAGGAAGCAGCTGACTAACACCCAGGTACCTATTTTACTGCTAGGTAACAGGGGCATAGGGTGAAAGAAACTCTGCCCATTGTTTCTCGCCGGCGCCTGGGATCGAACCCAGGACCACAGGATCACAAGTGCCGCGTGCTGTCCGCTCGGCCGACCGGCTCCCCTAATTAATAGGCTCCCCTAATAGGTAAGGGGAATTATCAGGACAAACTGCTAAGCCAGAGTGACTGTTGCATGGGGGGAGGGGTTTGAGGGGTGGGGGGGGGGGGAGGGTCCCGCACCTTTCCTACCCAGTCCTCCCTTCTCCTCCCCCCGGTCATGACCAAGGTCGTACAAGGGTCACCACAACCCCACCTGACCATTCATAAGAGCCTTCGGGAAATACTGCACCATTTACCGTGGTGCCAAGTGCTCTGTTTGTCCCCGTTAATGTCCGCCAGCCATCACCCGCGGTGCTCAGCCTTTCTAGGTGAGTATAACTAGGTGTGTTCAGACCAACATTCGCGCTTGTAAATCAAGACACAACAAATATGAGGCACCGGCCTGGCACCCCAGCCACAGCATGAGAGGCAGTATAGCACATAAGGTGTCACCCCCAAGACACACACACACACACACACACACACACACACACACACACACACACACACACACACACACACACACACACACACACACACACACATCACTCTCCCATGTAACGCAGCCTCTGGTCGGCTTCTTTCAATGGGTAAATTAGCTTGTAAAAGAAGACCAGATTACTGTGTGTGTGTGTGTGTGTGTGTGTGTGTGTGTGTGTGTGTGTGTGTGTGTGTGTGTGTGTGGTAGAGGCCACCTGGAGGATGAATGGGGCTCGTTAATTCAGCGCCCAGATAAGCCCACAAGGTGAACAATTGTACCACCAATTTTGTGTTGTGTTTGTATAATGAGATGATGACTAGACACGCGTGTGTGTGATGATGTTTACAATAACACGTTCGTACATAAACGAGAGAGTTGGCTCTCCGAAGTCCCTCTCTCGGAAGTCCCTCTGCGAAGTCCCTCTCTCGGAAGTCCCTCTGCGAAGTCCCTCTCTCGGAAGTCCCTCTGTGAAGTCCCTCTCTGAAGTCCCTCACTAAACGTTACCAGTACACGATTCTGAGAATCAGCGGAATCAGGGTTGAGTGTGGATGTAGGCATGACACCCCCCCCCCTCCCCCACACAGGAAGCAGCTCGTAGCAGCTGTCTAACTCCCAGGTACCTATTTACTGCTAGGTAACATGGACATCAGGGTGAAAGAAACATTTTGCCCATATGTTTTCGCCTCCACCGGGGATCGAACCCGGAACCACAGGACTACGAATCCGAAGCGCTGTCCACCCAGCTGTTTGGCGCCCTAGAAGCTCACGTTCCATGGAGGCTTTTGTGTTCCATGGAGGCTTTTGTGTTCCATGGAGGCTTTTGTGTTCCATTATAGGCTCGTGTTCCGTTATAGGCTCGTGTTCCATGGAGGCTTTTGTGTTCCATTATAGGCTCGTGTTCCATTATAGGCTCGTGTTCCATTATAGGCTCGTGTTCCATTATAGCCTCGTGTTCCATTATAAGCTCATGTTCCATTATAAGCTCATGTTCCATTATAAGCTCGTGTTCCATTATAAGCTCGTGTTCCATTATAAGCTCGTGTTCCATTATAGCCTCGTGTTCCATTATAAGCTCATGTTCCATTATAAGCTCATGTTCCATTATAAGCTCGTGTTCCATTATAAGCTCGTGTTCCATTATAAGCTCGTGTTCCATTATAGCCTCGTGTTCCATTATAAGCTCGTGTTCCATTATAGCCTCGTGTTCCATTATAAGCTCATGTTCCATTATAAGCTCATGTTCCATTATAAGCTCGTGTTCCATTATAAGCTCGTGTTCCATTATAAGCTCGTGTTCCATTATAAGCTCGTGTTCCATTATAAGCTCGTGTTCCATTATAAGCTTGTGTTCCATTATAGCCTCGTGTTCCATTATAGCCTCGTGTTCCATTATAAGCTCGTGTTCCATTATAGCCTCGTGTTCCATTATAAGCTCGTGTTCCATTATAAGCTCGTGTTCCATTATAAGCTCGTGTTCCATTATAGCCTCGTGTTCCATTATAGCCTCGTGTTCCATTATAAGCTCATGTTCCATTATAAGCTCGTGTTCCATTATAAGCTCGTGTTCCATTATAAGCTCGTGTTCCATTAAAAGCTCGTGTTCCATTATAGCCTCGTGTTCCATTATAGCCTCGTGTTCCATTATAGCCTCGTGTTCCATTATAAGCTCGTGTTCCATTATAAGCTCGTGTTCCATTATAAGCTCGTGTTCCATTATAAGCTCGTGTTCCATTATAGCCTCGTGTTCCATTATAAGCTCGTGTTCCATTATAAGCTCGTGTTCCATTATAAGCTCGTGTTCCATTATAGCCTCGTGTTCCATTATAAGCTCGTGTTCCATTATAAGCTCGTGTTCCATTATAGCCTCGTGTTCCATTATAAGCTCATGTTCCATTATAAGCTCGTGTTCCATTATAGCCTCGTGTTCCATTATAAGCTCATGTTCCATTATAAGCTCGTGTTCCATTATAAGCTCGTGTTCCATTATAAGCTCGTGTTCCATTATAGCCTCGTGTTCCATTATAAGCTCGTGTTCCATTATAGCCTCGTGTTCCATTATAAGCTCGTGTTCCATTATAGCCTCGTGTTCCATTATAAGCTCGTGTTCCATTATAGCCTCGTGTTCCATTATAAGCTCGTGTTCCATTATAAGCTCGTGTTCCATTATAAGCTCATGTTCCATTATAAGCTCGTGTTCCATTATAAGCTCGTGTTCCATTATAAGCTCGTGTTCCAGGCAATTCGAGTTCCAGGAAGTTACGTTCGGGACAGGCTCAAATAAGAACTGACCATTAAACATGGAGAGAGAGAGAGAAAAAGCATTGCAGCGTCAATTCAACATTTATTGCCTGAATTTGCTGGCCATTTTGCAGTTTACATTTTTAATTTACTTGATAACTACCATTTTTTATAGCATATAAATCCTTTTTCCCCCAGACAGTTAGAGCATGCAGTCACTCCTCTTCCCTAGACAGTTAGAGCATGCAGTCACTCCTCTTTCCTAGACAGTTAGAGCATGCAGTCACTCCTCTTCCCTAGACAGTTAGAGCATGCAGTCACTCCTCTTCCCTAGACAGTTAGAGCATGCAGTCACTCCTCTTCCCTAGACAGTTAGAGCATGCAGTCACTCCTCTTCCCTAGACAGTTAGAGCATGCAGTCACTCCTCTTCCCTAGACAGTTAAAGCATGCAGTCACTCCTCTTCCCTAGACAGTTAAGAGCATGCAGTCACTCCTCTTCCCTAGACAGTTAGAGCATCCAGTCACTCCTCTTCCCTAGACAGTTAGAGCATCCAGTCACTCCTCTTCCCTAGACAGTTAGAGCATCCAGTCACTCCTCTTCCCTAGACAGTTAGAGCATGCAGTCACTCCTCTTCCCTAGACAGTTAGAGCATCCAGTCACTCCTCTTCCCTAGACAGTTAAGAGCATGCAGTCACTCCTCTTCCCTAGACAGTTAGAGCATCCAGTCACTCCTCTTCCCTAGACAGTTAGAGCATCCAGTCACTCCTCTTCCCTAGACAGTTAGAGCATCCAGTCACTCCTCTTCCCTAGACAGTTAGAGCATGCAGTCACTCCTCTTCCCTAGACAGTTAGAGCATCCAGTCACTCCTCTTCCCTAGACAGTTAGAGCATCCAGTCACTCCTCTTCCCTAGACAGTTAAAGCATCCAGTCACTCCTCTTCCCTAGACAGTTAGAGCATCCAGTCACTCCTCTTCCCTAGACAGTTAGAGCATGCAGTCACTCCTCTTCCCTAGACAGTTAAAGCATCCAGTCACTCCTCTTCCCTAGACAGTTAGAGCATCCAGTCACTCCTCTTCCCCGTCATCGGTATTTTCTCATTATTTGTATTGTCTTTTTGGTTTTCTATTCTACCATATTTTGTATTGTTATTATTGTGTTCTTGATGCAGTTGTTTTCTTCAGATCAGTTGTTTCTTCCAGTTGTTTTCTTTAGATTTATTTTCTTTATTCCGTTAACTTCTCGCTGAAAATATATATATATACTAAATATTTTATTTGTATTCGTTTCTAGTTTATATTTATTTTAAAACTCCTCGCACCTGTTTTGGTCCTGAAGAGAAAGAGATTGAGGGAGAGAGGTAGAGAGGGAGGGAGGGAAGGTAGAGAGGGAGGGAAGGTAGAGAGGGAGGGAAGGTAGAGAGGGAGGGAGGGAAGGTAGAGAGGGAGGGAAGGTAAACACACAAGGGGAGGGAGGATGGAAGAGGGGAAATAGAGAGAGAATAAATGACAGCAGAAGGACTCGCGCAAACTGGGAATCTGCAGGTTCGAAATCAAATCGAAATTGGCGTCATTGTGCGCAGTTTTCCACAGTTGGGGCTGTGTTGAATAGTCGGCACCTCGGCCCGTACTGTATTGCTTGTGGATTTAGTGAGAGTTGTGATGGTGTTGTGTATCTTGTTACATACGCGACCCCTGGAGTTGTTGTTGTTGTTGCTTTTCACAAAGACGGCTTTTATAATCGGTTCATCCCAGACCTATCACACCGTCCTTAACACCACCTTCCCCTCCCTATCTCCCTCACCTCTTTCCTTCCCTCTCTCACCCCTCATCCCTTTCCTTCCCTCTCTCACCCCTCATCCCTTTCCTTCCCTCTCTCACCCCTCCTCCCTCACTTCGTTCCTGTAAAGTATTCATAAAAATATCCGAGTCATATTGTATCCTCAAAGGGGACCATTTGTTAATATTGTTATTTTATTAGTGACCAGAGAGTCAGGACAAATGTCATTGTAAGTGAATTTGGTCATCTTGATGGCCACCCAAGATGTACCTTGGGTGGCCATCGTCCTGGCACGCGTTGCAGTTTCCTACCTGTCCTCATGTTGACCAAACCGACTTGAGAACGGTCCAGGACGGACCGAAACGTCGTCGTCCCTTCACCTTCTAGTGTGTGGTCTGGTCAACTTGCATGAGCTGTATTTATGGAGAGATTGTGATGTTTAATGACCCCAGAAACTGTTGAGGTACAATGCTGAGGTGTGCACAATTTTCTGTAACATCATAATATGAAGTTATAGAAACTGTCCTCTTATCATGCTAACTTTGAGACCTATGTGCCAATATCTGTCTTAAGCCCTAATAGTAAACTACATTATGTTTTCCCAATACATGTCACGGTTCAGTTTATGAGCTGAATGAACAATTCCACAAGGGCCGTGACGAGGATTCGAACCTGCGTCTGGGAGCATCCCAGACATTGCCTTAATCGACTGAGCTACGATTTGTGTTCATTTGATGCATCACGTTAGTGTGATCTCTGTGTGTGTATAAGCTGAATGTTTCTCTATACTAACAGAGTAACTACCGTTAGTTTAGACTACCGTTTAGACTACCGTTCACCTGTTTAGTCCAGACGTTAGTGTAATCATCCTTACAAATTTTGTAACGAATCAAGTTTCTGAACCTGACTCTCTTACCATCCTGCCATTACCTCAAATGCCTGGTTCATTGCACTTTTAATTAAATAGATTAAGGGCCAACTGGGGTTCAAAGTTTCCTCTGATGGTCATTAAGGAGGAAGTAGAGCTGCTCAACTCGAGAGCCTCCAGACTTGGGCTCTTTCTTGCCCCTCAGCGGCCGGAGTAGAGGAGACTGGTGGCGTCCGGGGAAGTTTCGCGCACAACTTTGAATCTGTTTTAGTTATTTTAGTGTTAAAAATACGAACAGTTTTAGATAGAAAAAAAATGTAAAACAGAAACAGATTTTTTTTACATTTGAATTAACTATGTTTCAAACCTCGAAAAGCCCAAACAAAAACGGGTTTCAGGTGTTTTTTTTGTTAATTTCTCAATGACTATTGTTCAACATTCGATGAAAGATAATAACTTGATGACCAAACCACAACTCGGAAGATGGAGAAGCGACGATGTTTCGATCCGTAACTTATAATTTTCTTTAAATTTCGTCAAGTCAGTTTCAGGTGAGATTAGCAGTTGCCAGGAGCCAAGATAAAGTGAGATGACTTAAGACCAGGGGGGGGGGGCTAAGTGAGCCCAGGTATAGCGACGGGGCGGGGGAAAGCAGGGCTAATTAACCCGACAGGTGATCATTGGGTAATAAACACTAGCGGGGAGTCATTAAGGAACCCGGTGATTGCTATCGTCAATTACCGCCTGGGAGCTCTTACAGGCCGTAGGAAAATGTTGCTGGAGGCGAGGAAGAAAGTGGTGGCAGGGGCAACAAAAATAGCGACGAAAATGATGAAATTGAAATAAGTTTATTGAGGTAAAATACACACAAAGGGATGAGGTAGCTCAAGCTATTCTCACCCCGTTCAGTACATCGTGTTAATACATACATAGACACACATCACAAACAATAAACGTATTACCGAACATTCTGAGAGACGAATTATGATATTATTATTATTAGTTAAGTCCACGGTTAAGCGCGGGAACTAAGCCGTTAGATATTCAACACTCGTTAAAAATAATTATTTCCTAATTGCATAATATATTAGTGAAAAATCTGTTTGTAAACAACTTATATTTATCTCAAACCTCTGATTGCTCACAACGTCTTGGGGGGAGAGTTTTAAATCTATTAAATATGATATTAAATATTAATTAAAGTAAAAACTAATTTGGTGACTAGACTTTGGCGAAAGGAAATCTTGCTTAGCGAGTGTACGGGTGAACGAGGCTTCGGAAGCAGTCAGGAAGACAGCAGTCCTGGGTTGAAATCTTGGGGCAGGATTGGACAGCTCGTCCCCGAATAGTTGTCTGGGATTAGGCTTCACAATCCCTCAAGCTGTAGGATACAGAGTTAAGAGGTTAATGTATTTACACACACTGGCCAGGGGCCAGATTCACGAAAGCACTTACGCAAGCACTTACGAACCTGTACATCTTTTCTCAATCTTTGGCGGCTTTGTTTTCAATTATTAAACAGTTGATGAGCTCCGAAGCATCAGGAGGCTGTTTATAACAATAACAACAGTTGATTGGGAAGTTTTCACGTTTGTAAACTGTTTAATAAATGTAACCAAAGCCGTCAAAGATTAAAGAAAGATGTACACGTTCGTAAGTGCTTTCGTGAATCTGACCCCAGGTCTTGTGTCTGTAAACCTAAGTCCGTGTGTCTCCGTGTTGAGTTTAAATATGTTGTGGCGACACTTTTAGTTATGACCTAGACCACTAGGCTACGGTGGTGTACGTCCTCGAATCACAGTCGAGGGACCAGGATTCACCTAATGCATCTGTTCACCTAGCGGTTAAATAGATGCCCGGGAGAAGGTCCGTTACATGGCCTAGAGGGACCACCACAGTAGAGGCTTCCTTCCCTCCGAGAATGGTAATTATATCGGTTATCTTCAAATTAAACGCCGCGGTCTTAGTTTTTTTCAGTGCCTGTTGTAGTCATGCTTGTTGGTGATCACTCATGCTGATAATGGAATTCAGCACTGCGAATATTAAGGTAAATTAGGATCATTTTTTTTTAAATCTTGGCCATCTCGGCGGAATTTAATTTCAACTTTGCAGTGGCTCTTCCTTATCAAAGAAAACGTTACCCGCACATGGTGGAGTTGGTGAAAGGGTGACTGACGTATATTTAAAAGACGTCATGACAAATCCCCCATCTACACACACACACAAAAAAAAACACCCCCATCTCAACCAACCCTCCACAACCACACAATCTCACCTCCATATACTCGCCCTTCTCCACTACCACCACCACCTTCTCCACTACCACCACCACCTCCACTACCACCTCCACTACCACCATTCCTCTACTAGCGTCATCACCACCAGTCGTCGTTCGTTGCCAGACTAATAGATTTAATCATCTCTCCTGGAGCCGCGGGTTGCATATTGTTTTCAGCTCTTGCAGTGAGGGAGTCGTGTGCGTCTCCACCTGTCAGTCACCTTGGTTAGTATCTTGAATTTTTTTTTTAGCAAAATAGACATCGAGAATGAGTTGATCAAACAGAACAAAAATTATTTGCAGGTGTGCTGGGTTATTCTCAACAAATATGTTATCGAATTTGAAGGCTTTGAAAAGTCTTAAAAATTATTATTTTGTGGCCGGGGGCTTTCCAGGTAAAGATGTGAAGAGGAAAAAATCTTTTTAATGGTATTAGCAGTTCTCCCCCAATTTGAATGCCTTCATAAACAAGTTTGTTTGTCGTCGACTGAGGCTAAACGAACTACAAGGTTCAGTTCCTGAACCGATTATGTGCCTCTGTAACCTTTTACACCACTGACCACGGGATGGGTATCGGGTGCATAATAAAGAAAGAAATTGGAAATTGAGGCTTCTCTCGCTGAAGTTCCTCTTGTGGACTTGGTTCACTTCGAAGGTAATAAAACCAAGAGTTATTAGACGATCCATTCTTAGCTCTGCATATTTGTGAACTTGTTAGGCTTCTACGGTTTATGGATTAAATTACCGGATAACCTAATAGACGTGGCATTGTTTCAAGCGTAGGTTAGACACGTACATGCATCAGTTTGGACATACATAGGAGCTGCCTCTTACAGGGCCTTCCGCGATGTTCTGTATTTGTGTATACAAGAGGCTGGTGGGCGGAGATTATTTTAATCCGGAAACGTTCGCCCCGAAATAGGGACTGACACGAGGCTTGGCGGGAAACGACCAGCAGGCGGTAAGGCAGTTACGTGACACGCAACACATACGTCTGAAAATGAAGGAAGTAACGACGTTTCGGTCCGTCCTAGACCGTTATCAAGTGACTACGTTTCGGTCCGTCGTGGACCGTTATAAAATCGTCACTACCTTTATTTTCAGATGTGTGGATTGGTAGGCCCTGGTGGTACTTGGTAGGTGGCCCGGCAACCATTCAGGTGTGGGGGGGGGGGGGGGGGACACGCATTCCCTAATGGGATTAATTGATTGATGAAGATTAAGCCACCCAAGAGGTGGCCCGGGCACCTAAAGAGAAATAAGTCTTGACAGATAAATGCTTAGGTGATGGTGTGTTGCGTCTAGGTGATGGTGAGGTGCGTCTCGGTGATGGTGAGGTGCGTCTAGGTGATGGTGTAGCGTGAAAGTGATGGGCTTGTGATATATGGCTATATTAAGCGAATTTAATTAACAGTGAGAAATTTGCTTTTGATGCTCGAAATTTTAATATCCTTTCTCTCTCTCTCTCTCTCTCTCTCTCTCTCTCTCTCTCTCTCTCTCTCTCTCTCTCTCTCTCTCTCTCTCTCTCTCTCTCTCTCTCTCTCTCTCTCTCTCTCACTCTCTCTCTCAGTTCGGAATTTATATGACTTATTCTGTGGGAAGGGACTACTATTGGGTAATTCTGGCGCCCAGGAAGGTCTAAAGTGAGGCGGAGTTGGAGATGGCCGCCGTCTTTTTATATGGCGAGGGTAGGCGAGGCAGGAGGCGAGGCAGGAGGCGAGGCAGGAGGCGAGGCAGGGGGCGAGGCAGGAGGCGAGGCAGGAGGCCGAGTGCGCAACACACAAGCACCAATTCTCCTACTTATTTGGAGAGGCAATAACAGTAAGAACACTAATATAGAGACGAAGAAATTAAGAAAAATCTGGCAAATGGGGCAGAGAGCGATAAAGATGATGTGCAGGATGAAGCACGCGAACGAGAGTCCACGAGAGGGAAGGAGGAAGGGGGAGGGGGATGGGGGGATAGAGAGGAGAGGAGGGACAGGGGGATGGGGGATAGAGGGGAGAGGAGAGGATAGGGGATGGCAGACAATGGGAATAAATGCTGTACATAAATTTAATAGAGTTGGTGTAAATGTTGAACACTGAATGTTGAAACATGAAGTAGTTCGGTGAAGGGGAACATTGCACGCAAGCTAGGCTAGACCGGGAGCCGGTCGGCCGAGCGGACAGCACACTGGACTTGTGATCCTGTGGTCCTGGGTTCGATCCCAGGCACCGGCGAGAAACAATGGGCAGAGTTTCTTTCACCCTATGCCCCTGTTACCTAGCAGTAAAATAGGTACCTGGGTGTTAGCCAGCTGTCACGGGCTGCTTCCTGGGGGGTGGAGGCCTAGTCGAGGACCGGGCCGCGGGGACACTAAAAAGCCCCGAAATCATCTCAAGATAACAAGCTGGGACTAGCGGTGTCTATGAATTGGGGCGAATGAAGAAGGCAAGAGAGGAAAGCTTTCAAGGAGAGTGGATCTGAACTGTCAGTTGAATGATGGAGAGCATTTAGCCTAGTGGCGGCGGCGGTGGTGGTGTGGCGTTCAGAATTTTCGTTTCTCCTTGTCGATACTTGCGCATAACTGAATCACTGTAGCCGACACCCACCTCAGGTATACCGGAGCCGAGGGGTGTATTGCTGCTACTCTCAGCGAGTCCCAGAAAAAAACAAAACACCGAGGCCTTGTACAGTGCTTTGTTCCAGAACACTCGAAAACATTAGGCTCAAGGGGGTGAAAGTGCACTCAAGTTTTTGAATGATTTGCAGGTCAAACTCATTAGGGAAACCAAGGAGCCAAGAGCGACGGGTTTTTTGTTCCAGCAGCTCAGCATTGCAGCCTAGCATGAAAATACTTACTGCATCTTAGTCATGGGCCCAGGGTACGAGGATGTTCATGTGATGGTGTTGACACCTTCAGAAGATACATCTTTTTGCTGCTATGGGCAAAATATGATGAACAACAATTTGTTTATAATTTTCCCATGATCAGTGCACAGTATTTTACAATAATGTCACAAAATATAATGGTTTTGAATTTGTTTTCCAAAGTGTTTAGCCAGAGTCAGATGTCAAAATCGTCATGGGGTTCAGTATGTGACTATGGCATGCTCCTAGTTCTCGAATTGTGGCGATCCCGACCACATTACGTTACCGCGTAATGTAATAGAAATAGAATCCCTTGATTGTTTCAAGCGTAGGTTAGACATATATGAATGAGAGTGGGTGGTTATAAATACGAGTTACCTCGTATGGGCCAATAGGCTTTCTGTAGTTACCTTCATTTTTATGTTCTTAAAGGGAATCAGGATGCATGGTTGGGTGAGGCTGGGCCCAAGAGTTTGACCTCTAACCTCGAACAGAAACAGACATTTCTATTTATATTTACGTACAAAATAATAATATTTGTGCATAAATGTTGAACAAAAAGTAAAAAATTAACAATTTAAAAAAATCAACAAATATATATAGTATAATCACTGTCACAGATGCTACAAATTGTGAGCCAGCATTTCCTGGCTCTATACAACTGCATGCTGTAGTGCAGTTTTTGTTTAGGGGGAGAAGGAGAGAAAACACGGGTTGGAGAGCCTAGCTTATACTGTAGGGGGGCTGGAGAGCCTAGCTTATACTGTAGGGGGGCTGGAGACTCTAGCTTACACTATAGGGGTGCTGGAGAGCCTAGCTTATACTGTAGGGGGGCTGGAGAGCCTAGCTTATACTGTAGGGGGGCTGGAGAGTCTAGCTTATACTGTAGGGGGGCTGGAGAGCCTAGCTTATACTGTAGGGGGGCTGGAGAGCCTAGCTTATACTGTAGGGGGGCTGGAGAGCCTAGCTTATACTGTAGGGGGGCTGGAGAGCCTAGCTTATACTGTAGGGGGGCTGGAGAGCCTAGCTTATACTGTAGGGGTGTTGGAGAGCCTAGCTTATACTGTAGGGGGGCTGGAGACTCTAGCTTACACTATAGGGGTGCTGGAGAGCCTAGCTTATACTGTAGGGGCGCTGAAGAGCCTAGCTTATACTATAGGGGCGCTGAAGAGCCTAGCTTATACTGTAGGGGTGCTGGAGAGCCTAGCTTATACTGTAGGGGTGCTGGAGAGCCTAGCTTATACTGTAGGGGTGCTGGAGAGCCTAGCTTATACTGTAGGGGTGCTGGAGAGCCTAGCTTATACTGTAGGGGCGCTGGAGAGCCTAGCTTATACTGTAGAGGCGCTACGTTGACAGTGGCGTGTACTACAATAACAGTATCATCTTGTAAAGAGTAGAGAAAGAGAGAGAGAGAGAGAGAGAGAGAGAGAGAGAGAGAGAGAGAGATAGCCAGAGAGAGCGTGCGTGTGAGGGAGCGAGCCAGCCAGAGAACAATAGGAGTTGCCAGAACTCCAAACATTACAAGCAGAAGTGAAAGGAGTGTTGAAGTGGCAGTTTCAGGTTGACAAAGTCTAGAGTCGTCTAATATTTTGTAATATAAATCGAAATATTAAAATAAATTGGAAACCAAACAGAGATATTATGAATGGAGTGATAAGAAAATATTTTGTGTACCGCCTGAAGGACCTCGAAAGTTAAATTAAACTTCAGCGAGAAATTAAGTTTCTTTCAAGTAGTTAATTTTTATTAGAATAAAAAAAATTTAATAGTCGAAAAGGAGATCAAAGCTTTGAAATTGGGGCCGGGCGAAACTTTATTAAAAGAGGATTAAAAGTTAATTTTTGAACATTGTTATCGTGAAATATTCCGGCCATTGTAGCGAGGCAGACCAGGCTATGATTTGTATTTTTATTTACTTGTACCGTCATAACCTATATGTATACTATCGTATCCCACACATATACTGTCGTATCCCACACATATACTGTCGTATCCCACACATATACTGTCGTATCCCACACATATACTGTCGTATCCCACACATATACTATCGTATCCCACACATATACTGTCGTATCCCACACATATACTGTCGTATCCCACACATATACTGTCGTATCCCACACATATACTGTCGTATCCCACACATATACTATCGTATCCCACACATATACTGTCGTATCCCACACATATACTATCGTATCCCACACATATACTATCGTATCCCACACATATACTGTCGTATCCCACACATATACTGTCGTATCCCACACATATACTGTCGTATCCCACACATATACTATCGTATCCCACACATATACTATCGTATCCCACACATATACTGTCGTATCCCACACATATACTGTCGTATCCCACACATATACTGTCGTATCCCACACATATACTGTCGTATCCCACACATATACTATCGTATCCCACACATATACTGTCGTATCCCACACATATACTATCGTATCCCACACATATACTATCGTATCCCACACATATACTGTCGTATCCCACACATATACTGTCGTATCCCACACATATACTATCGTATCCCACACATATACTATCGCATCCTGCACCTGTCTGTCGTATCAATATAACGTATTACATTAATTAACATTACAAGAATTATTGACTATCATTATTTCTTGCATACAAATATTTCTGCACCATCCTAAATCCCACTTATCAATATATTGGGGACTGGCATATCGAATTGCAAAATCTCAGAGGATTGCATTGCAAATCGGGTTTCCTTGTAAAAAAAAAATATGAACTTGAAAAATAGAGAACGTGATAAACACCTCCAAAGGATACCCAGTCTCATTCATATATATATCTAACCATATCGAGTGATAAGGCATGTGATCAAATTTTGAGACACACAGCTCTATCCTGTCTGGTTTGACTTACCTGACTGGGCACTCGAGCAGAGATTGTAAACCGAGCCCAAATGTTAATGACCTCGTTTATTAAGGTATCAGATAAATTGTTTATTTATTAATTACTTGATCGCACAATCCTAGTACAGTGCTTGAGATAATGAGCCACTAGGTGGGTACAAGTCACTACCAAAAAAAGGTAATCAGTAGGAGTCCATAGAAATTGGGAAGCGAAAACAAAATTTTCACGACCAGGCAACACTTTTTGGACTCCAGCGGCAGATTTTATCTCGAGGTTTGTTACTTTAGTGGGGAAGCGGAGTGGTGGAGAGTGGAAGAATTGGAAAAGGAAGCAGGGAAGGAAGGTTTGATGGTGATGAGTGAGAGGGAGGTAGAGAGAGAGGCAGAGGGAGAGGAGAAGAGGGTGGTGCTTACCTAAGAGTGACTAAAAGTACAATTAATCTTCTTGTTCTCGGTGCGTTATTTTGTTTTTTTTCTGACGTTGAAGTTCTTTCCCATTTGTTCTTTCCCATATTTGTTCTTTCCCATATTTGTTCTTTCGTGTTGGATGGAGGTGGCTGCCTCAGCGTCTTTCGGTGTGTTACATTTGTTAACCACTTGTACGGAAATTTTTCGTACATTTAATATTAATATTTTAATATTTACGGAAATTAATATTTACGTACATTTCTTTCGACTCATTTGAGTTTTCAGCTTATGCCTATTATCTTGTTTTGTTTTCTCCTTATTCGCCTTGTCTATTCCCAGTATTTTGTATGTTGTGACCATGGCCCTTCTGTTCTTTCCTTTCTCTAAGGTTGTGAGATTGAGTTGTCCCTCATAACTTACCTCATACCTTAGTCCTCTTAATTCTGGCACTTATTGCAGACCACTGCAAATTTTCCAGTTTTGTTTTGTGTTTTACGATGAGCAGATGTCATGCCAGTGCTTCATAAACTAGTACTGGCCTTACATTGGTCGTATACATTGTTATGAAAGAGTTTTCAGGTTTTAAATGTTTGCCACCTTCCCATATGCTGTAAAAGTACCGCCTGTGTGTGTGTGTGTGTGTGTGTGTGTGTGTGTGTGTGTGTGTGTGTGTGTGCGTGCGTGTGTGTGTGTGTGTGTGTGTGCGCGCGCGTGCGCGTGCGTGCGTGTGTGTGTGTGTGTGTGTGTGTGTGTGTGTGTGTGTGTGTGTGTGTGTGTGCGTGCGTGCGTGCGTGTGTGTGTGTGTGTGTGTGTGTGTGTGTGTGTGTGTGCGTGCGTGCGTGCGTGCGTGCGTGTGTGTGTGTGTGTGTGTGTGTGTGTGTGTGTGTTAGCTCTGGAATTATATCCATTTCCAAATCTTTTTGTTGAAGAGGAGAGAGGGGGAGGGAAGTGTGGGGGAGGGGAGGGAAGTTTGAGGGAAGGAGGGGGGGGGGGGCAAGAGTCGACAAGAGGGCCCAGCCTGATGTAAACAATACAAGCCTCGACTGCCAGACTTTGGACACTGATTCTCTCGATTTTCATTTGTTATTTACATTCCTTTTATCAGTGCATATACATTTTTTATCACTTGTTTTAGATATATTATTTAAATATTTCCCATCATTTCACTCTGTGTGAGAAATATCAACCTCCAGAGGGAGACACACACGAGTAATCAATTGAGAGTACAGAGTGGGAGACAATTTAATAAATCTTCTCACCTGCACCAGCATCCCAGCAGTGGGACAAGACACAGTTCCATCTCCCGCCTCCCTCGGCATCACCTCCATAATTCACTCGTTTTTCGGTCCGGATGTCGTGTTGCCATGGAGACAATGACGCCAGAAGGTGGGAGAAAGCAAGTGATGCTTCGTGTTAGAGGAGAGAGAGAGAGAGAGAGAGAGAGAGAGAGAGAGAGAGAGAGAGAGAGAGAGAGAGAGAGAGAGAGAGAGAGAGAGAGGGAGTGAGTTGGGAAGGAGAGTTGGGAGGGAGAGAAGAGTGTGAGCTGGAGAGCTTACTATGGAATAGGAGGAGGGGGGGAAAGGAAGATGAAAGGGAAAGTGAGAGAAAGAGGGAGGTGTGAAAGGAAGAGAAGATGGAGGTGGGTGAGGAAGATAGGGAGATGAGGAAGAGTGTGGGATAGTGAAGAAATGGGTAAGCAAGGAAGAGAGGGAAGTAGGCAGGTAGACCGAACAGCATTAACACACACACAATTCCAAAGACTGAGTGGTGTGAAGTAAGCTTACAAAACCACAGGAGGTGACAACATCTTTCACAGTGGTGAGGCAACATGTGTAGAGAGCAGACTGCTGCTGCTGCTGTTCACAGTTGCTGGCCCACTGATGCATGGTCTTAGATGCACTGGGAAGCAAGCAAGATTCCTAATAATCACTAACATTACACTAAAACCTTGGACAGATGTGACCATGGTATAAATAGCAAACATACACTCACGCGAAGACCAAATGAAAAAGGGAGCTAGACCTTCAACTTCCTAAATAAAAAGGAACAATGTAAAATCACGAGCCTCCTATACGGAAGACAGCGTCCAAGGGGATCTGTACCCTTCCCAATGCTCTCATTCTTGGGTACAAGATACACTTGGCGGTATCTTATCAGTAACCATCGCTAATAACGCTGGAATCTTTAAGAAAAGTGTTTATAAAAGACACAGCAAACCTGTAAACTAATGCATGCCAAGACTTCCAGTCTTGGCAGTCTGCCACAGACAAAATATTATAAATGGAGAAGAATTCTAGTTCCAGCGCTATGGAAAAACTAATTAAAATTCAATTGATACGAAGCTGGTCCACACAACTCTGTGACACTATACGGCTGGAAACATTATTCTTCCCTGCCCATATTAACTCATCCCTCCCTGCCCATATTAAACTCATCCCCCCTGCCCATATTAACTCATCCCCCTGCCCATATTAACTCATCCCCCTGCCCATATTAACTCATCCCCCCTGCCCATATTAACTCATCCCCCCTGCCCATATTAACTCATCCCCCCCTGCCCATATTAACTCATTCCCCCTGCCCATATTAACTCATCCCTCCCTGCCCATATTAACTCATCCCCCCTGCCCATATTAACTCATCCCCCCTGCCCATATTAACTCATCCCTCCCTGCCCATATTAACTCATCCCCCCCTGCCCATATTAACTCATCCCCCCCTGCCCATATTAACTCATCCCCCCTTGCCCATATTAACTCATCCCCCCTGCCCATATTAACTCCCTCATTCCCTAACGTGAGACACCATCTCTCCATACGATAAGTGATTGTATTATCGAAGGGAAATCAAGTGTACCTTGTGATGTGGCTCTGGTGGGGAATCTTGCCCTAATCTGCGAGGGAGGGAGAGTGCATTGATGGATGGAGGAAGGGAGGGTAGAGAGGGAAGGAGGGGGGGTAGAGAGGGAAGGAGGGGGTAGAGAGGGAAGGAGGGGGGTAGAGAGGGAAGGAGGGGGGTAGAGAGGGAAGGAGGGGGGTAGAGAGGGAGGGAGGGGGTAGAGAGGGAGGGAGGGGGAGGGGCGAGAGAATAAAAACTAATGACTCCACTAATGCTCTATATCACCACTAAGTTGCTACACTTGTACAATAGGTTTTAATTCCCGGCTGATGTACTTCATGAATATCTCGCTAATTACACCACAAAATGGTAATTTAATGTTAATTAAACCATGTAATGAGCATTACGAGGTATTAATATTTAGTTAATTTGATCTATGCCAGGAAATAGAGCGAGTGCTGTGGTTTAGTGTGGTTCATGGGCTTCTTTGTTACTTTGGTTGGGGTAGAGAACAGCAGCTGATGACGCACAAATCACAATCGACTTGAGAATGGTTCAGGACGGACCGAAACGTCGTCGTCCCTTCACCTTCTAGGGTGTGGTCTGGTCAACGTCACTTTCATATACCTGGAGCACACCTGGAGAGGGTTTCGGGAGCTCTACTGCCCGAGTCACGTGTGTGTTAGTTACTGCTGTGCGTATGTCTCACACACCTGAACAAGTCAGTAATACACGCTCTTTCATACCTGTCACAGGCTGCCGGGGGACTGGTGCTGGCGCTCAGCATCTGGCTGGCGGTGGACAACACCTCCTTCCTGCTGCTGACGCGGGTGTCGGACAATGAGAGCCTCCAGCAGTTCAACCAGCCCTCCGTCATGGAGCATGGCGCCTACGTCCTCATCGTCGCCGGCGGCCTCGTCTTCCTCATCGGCTTCTTGGGATGCTGCGGAGCCGCCATGGAGTCCAGAGCATTGCTCACAATGGTGAGGACCCTCAGTAAGCTTGAGACACATCTTTTATATCAAGCAGTTTCACTTATGGGCGGTTGGTGACATTTGTAAATTAGTTTGTTCGACGGACCACTTGGGCTGGACGGTAGAGCGATGGTCTCGCTTCATGCAGGTCAGCGTTCCATCCCCGACCGTCCAAGTGGTTGGGCACCATTCTTTTCCCCCCGTCCCATCCCAAATCCTCATCCTGACCCCTTCCCAGTGCTATATAGTCGTAATTAATGCCTTGGTGCTTTCCCTCCTGATAGTTTTGTTCGACGGAACTCCCTTTACATTTCCACTCCTTTGGGTATGCTTAGTCAGTTTTCTTTCATTCTTAATAAGAGTGTGTGTACTTCCCTCCAGTCTTTAATTGTAAATGTTTCCTCACCACAGTACGGTCTGATGATCATCGTTATCTTCATCCTGGAGGTCACCGGAGGCGCCCTGGCTGCTGTTTACAAGACTGAGGTGAGTCTCCACATAGTACAGGATTGTTGATGGGAATCCCACTCCCCCAACATACCCATGCACCCACCCACACTACCCATACACCCACTCACACTACGACACAAACCTACCCAGCTCCTATAGACCCTTCCCTTTTCCGTTTGTTTTTTTCTGGGGAAGGGGGGGGGGGGGGGAGGGTGGAGTAAAGAGGATGAGACACAGGCGAAGGGAAAATATAGTGAGAGTTATGATAGCAGGCGGGCTGTCCACCTTGCTGACAGTGTGTATTCACTTTGTTGTCTGGGTGCCTTGGTATAGGTAAATAAAGTAGAATACGGGTAAGGAGAGGGGTAGAGAGAACGAAGATACGAAATACAGAACGAATACCCCCCCCCCCCCCCCCGTGTTACACGGATCTTCTTACCGCCTTATTTTACACTGCTTGTAGTTTGTGCATGTTGGTTTTCATTAAGATATTTAGTGGTACTGGAGGATATTCAAGATGTGGCCGGACTAGATAAGTGTAGTTATGTGTTCGTGTTAAGACTACGGAATCTTCTTAGATTTCCTAAGTCTTTTTTTGCCTTTTTTCAGTATTCTGTCTGTCTATCCGTATATTTGATAGTATGGTTGTCAAGGATTAATGGGATCTGGGTTTCATTTTGCAATGTGTATTGCAAAATACACATTGCAAATACACGCAGAACGAAACTTTTGTTTATTTGAACACATTTTCCATTGCTTTTCAAGTTTATTAATTCAATTGCTGCCTTGGTTTTGTTGGCTAATAGCAGCTCTGAAGGTCCAGGTTGTGGCATATTATCTGAGTGACATCCTCAGCGTATGTAATGTATCCTCCCGGTTGGGGCAGGTCAGCTGTGTATATTTTTGTATAGCATAGGTGAAAGGCAGATTCCTTGTGGTACTCCATTTTTTCAATTAGATTATATCACCCAAGTAGCTATCGATACTGAGCCAGGCTGTTCTGTTTATAAAACTGCACAAATGTAGCAGCATATCTCTGTGGAAGCCTTAGGCCAGATATCTTATCTTTTTAGGCCGTGTGTGCCAGGCTGTTAAAAAGCTTTGGAGACATTTGTGAGCACTATATTACAGTGATCTTGCTTCGACATTGCATTCGCTACATATGTCTGTCTTAAGCTCAGGACGCGGGCATAGATTTGTGCTGTGAAATATTTATAAAGAAGGCATTGCTATTTGTTCCGTATCAGTTGAGCGAGCTAGCTGTACAGGAGTGTGGAAAGGGGGAAAGGCGTCCCTTTCCACTTCATAATACCCCCCTTCCCACCTCATAATCCTCCCCGCCCCACCTCATAATCCTCCCCTTCCTGTCCGTCACATAACAGACCCACATCGGTGCACTGGTTAATGTGTGTGTGTGTGACCTTGCTACATGAACAGCACATTCTTTGTCTCCAGCGAGATAGAACGCACATTTAGTCCCACAAATGTTAACACACAGTACTCACCCATCCTCTACGAATCTCCCATTCCTTACTCCCCCATCCTCTTCTCCCTCCCTCCCTCCCTCCCTCCTTCTTCTCCCTCTTCTCCCTCCCTCCCTCCTGTCTTGCTATCCCTCATAATTGACAATATGGTTCAGTAAACTCACGTTGATTATAGCTAAATATTAGATTAATCTGACAAATATAAGAGTAAACTGTTGCATAAAACAATAGTGGTAATGTGTGTGTGGGAGTGATTAAGATTCGTGGGGAGATGTTCCTTGGTAGATAATACCTATCTACCAAGGTAGATAATTAATTAATATGATATTATCTGTTATCTACCTTGGTACATAATAGATAATATCATATAATTGTTACACGATAGTCACAGGTACTCCTTGAGACAGTAACAGGTACCCTTGTTACCCTTAGTTTCCCTTAGTTTGCAATAATATGCCACCCTAAAGGGCACTAATATGTTAAAAATTACCATTATTGGTCTGGCATATCTTGTCCAGTCAAGGGTAGTCTGTTACGAAATGTACCTATTTGCCGGCGTATATGTACCTATTTGACCCAAAAATTCATATGTATATAATTATATATATTTTGCATAATATATACAAAAATGCGTCGTATCCACCGGCAAATAAGCTTTATTAGTTGATTATTTAGGTTTAGACAGTGTTCAAAATTTAACATTTTTAAAGGAAGAGTTTTGAGGTAGGTTAAACACAAGGAACATGAAGATTATATTTGTTTATTGTCATGATGTAAGCGACGTGTTGTTAATGTCAGTAATTCTCCCGGCAGGCGAAGGAGGAGCTGCAGAACTTCTTGAAGCACACCCTCAAGCACTACTACTCCACCCACGACCAGGCCAACTCCGTCACCGTCGCTTGGAACGCCCTCATGGGCCAGGTATACACTTGGGCTGGACGGTAGAGCGACGGTCTCGCTTCATGCAGGTCGGCGTTCAATTGCCAAGTGGTTGGGCACCATTCCTTTTCCCTCGTCCCAATCCTTATCCTGACCCCTTCAAAGTCCTGTATAGTCGTAATGGCTTGGTGCTTTTCCCTGATAGCTGTCCTCCTCCCCTCCGGCGAGAATTATCAGGGAAAAGCGCCAAGCCATTACGACTACACAGCACTTGGAAGGGGTCAGGATAAGGAATGGGACGTGGGAAAGGAATGGTGCCCAACCACTTGGATTGACCGTCAACCTGCATGAAGCGAGACCGTAACTCTACCCCTCCCTCCCTCTCCTCCTCCTCTCCCTCTCCTCCTCCTCCCCCTCCCTCTCCTCTCCTCTCCCCCCTTCCTCCCCCTCCCTCCTCCTCCTCCTCCCTCCCTCCCTCCCTCCCTCCCTCCCTCCCTCCCTCCCTCCCTCGCCTCTGCATTAACAGACACTTCTTAGTTCCTCGTGTTAGGAGCTAAAGTCGTGAAGTTTGCACATCAAGCTCCAGACTGTCAACATGTAGGTTATCTTGAGATGATTTCGGGGCTTAGTGTCCCCGCGGCCCGGTCCTCGACCAGGCCTCCACCCCCAGGAAGCAGCCCATGACAGCTGACGAACTCCCAGATACCTATTTACTGCTAGGTAACAGGGGCATCAGGCTTAAAGAAACTCTGCCTATTGTTTCTCGCCGGCACCCAGGATCGAACCCAGGACCACAGGATCACGCATCCAGTGTTCTGTCCGCTCAACCGCCGGCTCCCTTAGTAGGCGGGTTAGAGTAGGCATCCCTACAACTAGGCACTCCCGCAATGGAATAAGTGCACGCAAAGGCTCATCAATACAATCATTAAATGAAGAAAGAGCCAAAGCCTCGCGTTAATACGCAGCCTCACCTCGGTCTTGTGTATCTCACTACTCCGGCCAGTAAATTCCTTCCCCCCTCCCAATAGTCTCACACAAACTGCTGCGCGTAAATTCAAGTCCACAATAAGGGTGAATGCAGGCCCCGTATTTTACCTTGTTTGTGAACTAGGTCTGAAAGTCTCCCGGCTCTGTTTATGGATATGGATGGAGACTGACTACAGCACTCACTCCCCACCGCGGCAAAGGAGAAGAGAGGGAATGGTGAGAAGGAAGGGGAGGGAATGGTGGAAAGGAAGGGGAGGGAATGGTGGAAAGGAAGGGGAGGGAATGGTGGAAAGGAAGGGGAGGGAATGGTGGAAAGGAAGGAGAGGGAATGGTGAGAAGGAGAGGGAATGGTGAGGTTATCTATCTTGAGGTTATCTTGAGTTGATTTCGGGGCTTTTTTAGTGTCCCCGCGGCCCGGTCCTTGACCAGGCCTCCACCTCCAGGAAGCAGCCCGTGACAGCTGACTAACTCCCAGTTACCTATTTACTGCTAGGTAACAGGGGCATAGGGTGAAAGAAACTCTGCCCATTGTTTCTCGCCGGCGCCCGGGATCGAACCCGGGACCACAGGATCACAAGTCCAGTGTGCTGTCCGCTCGGCCGACCAGCTCCCCTGAGAAGAAAGGGAAAAAATAGTTTGTGGAGACAGCGACTGTTCATTGAGGGAAATGGGTATATTGAACCGGTTTCTCAACCCCGGTGATTCCTTCACCCCATAGCTATCTATTCCCTCTGTCCCTCTACTGTCTCTTCACACACTGCCTGTCCCTCTACTGTCTCTTCACACACTGCCTGTCCCTCTACTGTCTCTTCACACACTGCCCGTCCCTCTACTGTCTCTTCACACACTGCCTGTCCCTCTACTGTCTCTTCACACACTGCCTGTCCCTCTACTGTCTGTCCACACACTGACTGTCCCTCTATTGTCTCTTCACACACTGCCTGTCCCTCTGCCATCACTTCACACACTGCCCGTCCCTCTACTGTCTCTTCACACACTGCCTGTCCCTCTGCCATCACTTCACACACTGCCTGTCCCTCTACTGTCTCTTCACACACTCTGCCTGTCCCTCTACTGTCACTTCACACACTGCTCGACCCTCTACCATCACTTCACACACTGCCCGTCCCTCTACTGTCTCTTCACACACTCTGCCTGTCCCTCTACTGTCACTTCACACACTGCCCGACCCTCTACTGTCTCTTCACACACTCTGCCTGTCCCTCTACTGTCACTTCACACACTGCCCGACCCTCTACTGTCACTTCACACACTGCCTGTCCCTCTACTGTCACTTCACACACTGCCCGACCCTCTACTGTCACTTCACACACTGCCTGGCCCCTTCATCTGTTTCCCCTCTCATGTCCCCTTGTCATAACACCTCTCCCCCACCCTCAAGCATTTGCTCTGCTCTCCCCTCAACTCCTTCCTCTCAATACTTCCCACAATACTTTCCCCTCTCTCTGTCTGACACCCCTCTTTTCCCCTCTCCGTTTTGCTCACATATACAGGAAAGGGTGTAAGTTTACATACTGGCCTAGATGTGCTTGCAGGATCGACTGTCATCACTTGAGTCCTGTCTTCTGAATTTGAAGAAAAAGGTGCTTCTCCGCGTCCAGTCATGAAGAACTCTGGAATAAATTTACTTCTTGTAATTTTAAAACAATTCGAAAAAGTATATATTAAATTTATAATTTAGTGGTGTCAAATACCAACTTTAAATGTTTGTACAGTCATTTTGCTGAATAAATGTCCGCCCTATTTCTTTGCTAAGAAATATACATAAAAATACCTAAAATATATAAAACAAAAATATATACTTAAATATTTGATGTACATAAACTGTGGTATAGATGAGTTCAGGAGCCTAACGGCTGAGTGGACTGCGCTCGGTATTCATAGTCCTAAGGTTCTGGGTTCGATCCCTAGCAGAGGTGGAAACAAATGGACAGAGTTTCTTTCACCCTCATTCTCCTGTTTAAAAATTTAACCGAGTTTTGGCATTTACAACCTCGACAGGTAGGAAGTTCAATCGGTTTATAATTCTGTGGGTAAAAAAGCATCTCCTGTTCTCAGTCCTATATTGTGGTTTGTTTAGCTTGAAACTGTTGCTCCTTATTCGTGTTACATCTGACTTTTGAAGAAATTGTCCAGATCAACATCCTCCAAATTGCTCAGAATTTTAAGTTTCAATGAGATCTGCCTTGTCATGCCTGGTTTGCAGTGTTGTTTTCCCAGTAGCCCTCAACTGTTCCTGGTACAAGGGTTGACTTAGCTCTGGAATGATTTTTGTTGCCTGGTGTTGCACTTTCTCCAGAGCAGCTATATCCTTCTGAAGATAAGGTCTCCATGCTTAAATACTGTAATCCAAATGGGGGCACACCAGAGATTTATACAATTGAATCACTAACTTCTTTTTCTTAGTCAAAGGTACGTTGATTATTCCAAGGGTTTGGTTAGCTTTTTTGACTGCTGCTCCTACCTGTTGTGCAACTTTCACTGAATGGTGGATTTTGACTCCAGGTCCTTTATTTAATAACATTATTTTAATATGGTGGAATTTCAGCCATTTTTTTTTTTTACTGCCAATAATATGTATTTTAAATCACCCACCCATATGTTCATACCAAAGGATGAGTATGGGAGGAGAGCCTTGTGCTTTTCTAGGATATATAACAGGTCTTCTGACTGCTTAATTTTTCCAGCAGATGGCCTTCATATAGATCACTAAGACTAATTAATTAATGCTTAATGTTTTTTCCATGTATCTGTCGTCTCTCATTTTCTCGGACTAATATGCCTCCTCCTTCCAACAGCTAAAGTGTTGTGGGGTGAACAACTACACAGACTTCCAGCAGGCGGCATTGTGGCAGGCAAACAAGTCAAGTGATATCTTGATCCCGAGGGCCTGTTGTGTCCTCGAGGGTGACCCTATCAAGTTCTACCCACTCGACCCCTCTTGTCCTTCCAGCCCTAATCAGGATAACTCCTACTACCTCACAGTCAGTTGCTCTTTGTGTTATTACCTAATTGTAGTTAGAGGATATGCTTGCAGTGCCCTATCTTCCTATGTGTGTATGTGTACGCACTCATGATCACTGTAGAGTGCAGGTACTGTACAGTATTTGGTAAAGGTGAACTGGGTGAGTAAAGAAATTCAAGTGTAATGTACTGTAGTTAGCTGTTAGAAAGAATCGATAGCCCAAATTTTTTTTATACCACATTTTGAAGTATTAGCAGTGTTTGTCCTGGGCACAGGATTCACTTTGCACAATAGATGGACTTTGGGTATCAAATGGCTTTAAAATTTGGACTCATGTTGGGTAGTATCTAGTCAGGTCTGGGGCAATAGCTAGTCAGGAATCTGAAAATTTCCTAAAAATAAGTGAAAAACATTTCCTTAACTGCTAATATATTTTATAACTAAACAATTCTACACATTATTATAGAACAGAAAGGTATTGTATAAGCTTACATGGATTGTGTATTTTGAGGTAGACAAGAATAGGTAGCCTCAAGTTTAGAATTTTCTGCACATTTAATATTGTTTAACGCTTTTTCTTTACTGCAATTTCCAGTACCAATATGAATTCCAAATTGAGTTATTTTTTCTACATGTCAGCATTAGAAAGCAAATTCAGATCTTTCCTATCATATTTGGCCCTATACTGTATCAAGTACAGTATACATATAAAGAAATGCTTTTCCTGCCCGAAACGCTTTGCGTAATAGTGGCTTTAGGCATTGTATGTACTAGCGTTATCTATAAATCCATCAACTTTGTATCTTATCTTGTATGTATGTACCTTACCTGAATAAAAATTTATTTTATTTAATTATTTAGAAACAAAAAAAGGCCATTCAACCTTGAGGTTCTACTTTAACACAATGGTATGATGTTAATCTAAATAATCTTATACATGATCATCTGCATCAACGGCTTCAATATTACAAAAGTGTTGAAAGTGTTTGTACATCACTATATCAGACTTCTTGACCTACTTGCAAGGAAATCACTAACATGTTGTGTCACTTATAAAGAAATAAAAAAAATAATGTGGCTAATGTTAAGTACTCTGTATGTTTAGGCATGTAATGCTTACTTGTAGGACATTATTTTCTTTGTTGTCCAAGATTTTTATATTACAAATGTTCCTTAACTCTAAAATGTCAAAATATTAATTAAATGGCTTATCAGTTGATGTATATAAAAGTTTATTTGCAGAAACTCATGGACTTCATGAGACAGATGAGTAATGTGATGCATGTAAATGTTTGTATTGCATAAATTAATGCTCTCACAATGGTTGGTAAACATGGCCTAATTTCTGTTAATCATTGATCAACAGCAGTTTCTATCTCACTCGATTTTTTTCTAAATTTTACAAATATGAAATATACAGTGTGTCCCGTAAGTCTAAAACCTTTACTCCAGATACTATTCATAGTGTGATTTTTGTGTAGCTGTTGTAATTGTGAATACCTGTACAATGAACTCAATTTTATACATAAGATAAAATAAAAATAAAAATAGTTTGTTCTGTTTTGTCATATACTAGTAGTTACAAAATTAAGGTACACCCTGTATATGCAGTTTGTATTCTAACTTCTCTGTATTGTAAAAATTTCTCTATTGTAAAATATTTACATGTGAATTCTGCAGGTCACCAATATGAGCAACATTTTCTCTTATCTCTGCATTTTTGTCATAGTTTTACAGTTATTGGTGATTTCTGTACGCCTCTAATACAGACATTTCTCCAGACCTAATGTTATGTATGGTGATGGTTGCCGTTACAGGGCTGTCTGAGCAGGTTACAGGAGAACACCTTCTACTACTTGACTCCCATGTTGTCTGTGGCCATCTGTCTGGGCACACTGCAGCTAATCCTCATCACACTCTCGTTTTACATGTGTAGGGCCATTAGCAAGGCTCTCAAGTAAGGGTGAACACTTTAGTCCGCATGATCTCACCCGCTCGCCTGTATGCTTGACGTGATTTTATGAAGGATTCTGCAGTGACAAATGCATGGAAATTATATTAAACTAGTTGGATTTAGTGTGATGCATTAACTTGCTTTTGAGTAAGTTTTGTACTTAGGACATATCCAAATATTTGCTCATTACTGTACAACTTTTGGATTGGTGTGACATTTGCAGGCTAGTTTAATGTGATTTCCATTAATTACTTTGTCACTTAAGTACGAGCCACCAAGTGTTTATTACAGTACCTGCTACTACCCACTACCCACCATTCCTCCCTTCCTACCGAGACAGAATACCCTTCATGTAAAGCATTTTAGCTTATCGTATTCACAGATAATGAACCTGTTCAAAGCCAGATTATCTGTGTAAAAGTAGCTTGTTCCCTGCTCAACTTTATTTTTATTGTGCCTGTGGGTAGTCAAAAATTTACTGCATCGAATCAGAAACTATAGAAAGTTTTTATCAGACCTTGCATGTCGTGACTTAAAAATGCATTAATCATTACATGGCCTAGTGCAAGTGATAGAGAGTATGTGAGAAAGTTGAGAGGAGGTATGAGTGTGAGTGTTTATATCATTTGTGCTTGCAAGATCAGGCTGTTAGCTCTTGGATCCCACCTTTCTGTCAGTTGTACTTGCCTATCACTTTGGGCAAGTGAGGTCTAGCTCTTTATGTCCCACCTACTGTGTACATGTGTATGTAATTCCTGTACCCAAGTGTAGTTACAGGATAAAAAATAAACTCATGGTGCCCCATCTTCCCAATACTCTGTCATACAATGCTTTGAAACTAGTAACGGCTTTGACCTCCACCATCTTCTCACTTAACTTGTTCCAACTATCTACCACTCTGCAAAAGTGAAAATTTTCTTATATTTCTTATGCAGCTTTGTTTAGTTAGTTTAAATCTATGACCTCTTGTTCGTAAAGTTCCAGGTCTCGGAAATTCTTTTCCATCACTTTTATCGATCCCCGTTACTATTTTGTATGTAGTGATCATATCGTCTCTCTTTTCTTCTATCTTCTAGTTTGGCATATTAAGGCCTCTGACTTCTCGTAGCTCTTGTCCTTCAGTTCTCGGAGCCATTTAGTTGCATGTCTTTGCACCTTTTCCAGTTGTGTGTGTGTAATTACCTAAGTGTAATTACCTAAGTGTAGTTACAGGATGAGAGCTACGCTCGTGGTGTCCCGTCTTCCCAGCACTCTTTGTCATATAACGCTTTGAAACTACTGACGATCTTGGCCTCCACCACCTTCTCACTTAACTTGTTCCAACCGTCTACCACTCTATTTGCGAAGGTGAATTTTCTTATATTTCTTCGGCATCTGTGTTTAGCTAGTTTAAATCTATGACCTCTTGTTCTTGAAATTCCAGGTCTCAGGAAGTCTTCCCTGTCGATTTTATCAATTCCTGTAACTATTTTGTATGTAGTGATCATATCACCTCTTTTTCTTCTGTCTTCTAGTTTTGGCATATTTAATGCTTCTAACCTCTCCTCGTAGCTCTTGCCCTTCAGTTCTGGGAGCCACTTAGTAGCATGTCTTTGCACCTTTTCCAGTTTGTTGATGTGCTTCTTAAGATATGGGCACCACACAACAGCTGCATATTCTAGCTTTGGCCTAACAAAAGTCATGAACAATTTCTTTAGTATATCGCCATCCATGTATTTAAATGCAATTCTGAAGTTAGAAAGCATAGCATAGGCTCCTTGCACAATATTCTTTATGTGGTCCTCAGGTGATAGTTTTCTATCTAGTATATAATTAGTATATCTAGTATACAGTGTGCGTGCGCGTGTGTGCGTGAGTGCGTGCACGCGTGTATTCGTGAGTGCGTGCGCAAGATAACTGTGCCAAATTTATTTACTTACTTGAGTGTAAAGAAGACTCGTCTTCTTGCCATTGAAGCATACACCCTGCCTCGTATATTGATTCCTGGTCTTGTAGTCCTTCAAGAGTATTGCAAGTTCAACCACCTGAAAAGGATTTTCAAGCATTTTTCAAACAACACTTAGAAGTACTATCCTTGAAAACAGTATTAAATGATTGTTGAGAACCACAGAAGTCTTCAGCCTTACACCAAAATGTATTACATAGATTTACATACAGTACATTATATACATTACTAGGATCATAATTGTAATCATTAGGAGCAGCCATCTTGGCATATTCAAGACAACTATATCTATAAGACAGCCAATAATCACTACTAAAACAAGACAAGAGAAACAAGACATGGCTACTGAAAGTCTTAATATATTGGGTGCAAGGTTCAAGAGCATGCTATGAGTTCATCTTTTGGGCAGTAGAGAAAAGGTTAGAAGAACATAAAAAGGTGAAAGAACTGGACAGCAAACCTTTGTTTATAAAAGGGTCATGAATCAAAATGCATTCTTTTCAAAGGAACATAATAGGTCTCAAATACCTTCAACTAAAGTAGTGATGAACTGCATTACAATACAGTACAGTACATATAATAGGCAAACCTGAGATGTGATAAGAGGTGGGACACAAACACTAGAGGAGTCACTCATAAACTTAAAGGGATCAAGAGCATGAGTTTTGAAGCTTATTCATGAACAATAATAGGATTGGTTTTGGCATGAGACCTGGATGCTACCAGCATATATATATACTTGCATGCTTTTAGCTAGTTGAAACCTTACCGACAGTTTCACCAAGTTATTTGACTGTGAGAAACAAACTTTAAACCATACAGTATAGAGTAATGCATAGTGAGAAGTCGTATTCAGTTTGACTTACTAATGGTATCTTTAGTCCACAGATCTTTACTGGACAGTGAAATACGAGTGTAATGGAGATTTACATGTTTCCCCTTGTACAGTACAAGAGACAAAAATTATTATAATAATATATACATATATATATTATACTGGTGTAATGTTTAATATACATATTTTAAATAGAATTTTTATATTTTAGAATTTTAGTATGTGTAGCATATTTACTAAACAGATACTGCTTGACTAATTCGGTTCCATTTTCTTCAGGGTTGCTACGGTAGACTGATGCAGTGGGTGGAAAACCACGTCAATGTGCTCATGGGGATTGGCATAGGTGTGGGCCTCTTTGAACTTCTCTCGGTGGCATTTGCCTTCTGTCTGTGTTCCTCTCTGGGTCACAAGATCAAGTGACGCCAGCAGCGGCATGATCACTAGTTCACCACTGACTAGGAACAAATGTGCTGCCGATGATCAATACAGTGACTGACCCATTATGTTAACAATTTTGGGAGGAACAAGAACACGATTATACTGTACATGCACTATGGAAATGGGATGAATGAACAAGACCATATCAGTGAAAAATTAAGTGTTCAACAATAATCCAAATAAATTTTTCCTATTGGTGTTATTGGAAGTATGGTATATTCAACAATTCTTTGGCATTGTCTTCAACTATTAAATTTATTTTTTGTTTTTACTTCAGAAAATAGGTTAAGAATTTGTAGGAAAGTGAAAAATTTTAAGATTTCTATTGTAAATGTTAAATATACATATATTACTTATATCTTCCTGTTGAGTTAAATCTATCAACCTTCCCAGAAATGTGACATATCGTCTAAACTTTCACACATACACACACACACACAAACACAGTACTAGGACTTGGATGCATGAACCAAATATTGGATTGTAACCGAGGTAGAGCACCGGGGAACTCTACCCTAACACTGCTCATTGCCCCAATTTAATTCTCTTGCTATCTGTTTTCTGTGTTCTCTACTGTTTAATAGATCTGTGTATCCTTCAGTTTTTTTTCTCAACATTTGCTTTATCACACTGTTTTTCTCACAGCCCACTTGGTCTTCCGATCATCATATTTCACCCAGTGTTTCTTCTTTTCCCATATTAATCTTCAGATTCTATTTCCTTTTGCTCATCAGCCATCATATTTAAACCACCAAATAAGACAGAACAATATTTATCTTCTAATCATTCCCATCATCCGAGTGGGAACTGGACCAAGAATAGTCACTCCTCTGGACCAGCATGTCATTTTCTTTCATACACATGTGATTCCCGAGGTTAAACTATATTATTACACTGTTAAATTTTGAGGCAAATTATATCCCATGTTGTTATATTGTATGCAAGTGGTCCATTAGTATTTTTTATGCAATATAAGGTCTAAGAGACTATTTTTAATGGACCTAGTTAATTTTTATATAGTAGGAGTAATCATATAATTTGCGAGGAACAGTGCACATATAAATATTAACAAATACCTTTCACTCTCTGCTCTATGTAAGAAAACATTGTCATTGATGTGCAACAACCATAAGATATTTTCTTTAAGGCTGCATTTACAGTTTATCTCAGTCAACTACCTCTTGTATGCCAATACTGTATATTTATGTGATTTTGTTATTCTTATATGATGAATGAAGCTCATGGCGACCATTTGTTAAAACTAGGCATTCAGGAGTATATTATATATATATATATATATATATATATATATATATATAATTATTATTCACATAATCTCTTATTTCTTCTTTTTTACATAAATGTATAAAGTTGATGTATTAATTGCTGTGTTGTCAGCAGTTGATTATTTGATAAGAACTTTATATTGCATGATCAAGCAATTAGGACAAATATTATTAAGGTACGTACCTAGTAAATTTGTTAAATATGAGAATGGTTTCCAAAGGTGGATTTTTTTCTGTTTTAGTCTGTTCTGGTATATATATATAGCAAAGTAGAACCCTATTTTTTTTTCCAGATAGCTTCAGATTTGTATGATTTACATAGTTGTGACAGATTTTTCTATGTGATAAAACACTTGTAGTATAGCTTGTAAAGTTCTTTAGTATGTAGCAATAATTTATATACAAAAGATTTGATAAAAAATGGATCTAAACAAGAGTAAGACGACAGACAATCTGTGATGTAGTCTTGCTGGGATGAAATATAGTTTGTCTCTAAAACAATGATATATCCAATAGTTTATTGTAGATTACTATAGCATGATGTCTTTTATTGATTACTTTGTAAAAATGCATGTTATGATCATTTTTTTCTGAGCACACACTCCATTTGAGTGTCAATCCAAAATGGTACAAACTTTTGTTTTTAATTACTGCAGTCAAGAGGTTTTAATACCATTTTGACCTTAAATATGTGAGCAGTTATTGTTATCTCCTGTCTATTCATTCATTCATTTATTTGGTGCCAACAACTTCGTATTTATGGTGCCATACAAATGATTTTTTTTTATGAGTCTGTCCTTCTCTGAAGCATATAACATTTCTTACCCCTAAAGTTTAATTTATTCCAGTCTCAACAGAGGTTTATTACATTTGACAAGTTTTGTTTAAATTCAATTTGTGTCAAGTCCGTTACAAATACATTTGTCTAAATATAATTAGTTTCAAGTGAATTACCCATATATTACAACTGTGTTAGGTTTCAGGGCTGCCACAAAATTATTAAGCCACAAAGTTATTAAAGGATGTGAAATGTCAGTGATAGTGAACATGTTTCTGTTAATGTATATTCCTGAGTGTTGACTACAGAATGGTGAGCACGTCAAATCATTTTATAGATGCATTATTATTGAAGGTTATAGGGTTCCCCCCCACCCCACAACACCTCAACAGTCCTCCCCCAAACACACTTTAGAAAACCACCTGCCTTCATGAGGCCAGTACTAGAGAGTGCCATGCCAACAAATCTCAGAACAAGAAAATTTGCTACAAGGTTGGTACCAGAAATATAGCTCAGTTGGGAGGAAAGACCAAGGAAACTGAACCTTAAATTACTGTACTGGAAAAAAAGATTAGAACAGGAGGGACCTGATCACAGATGAACAAGATAGTAAGAAAGAATGCATGGACAAGGATAAAATATTTACTACAGGCAGAAAAAAAAAACAAGGAGTATAGATAACTGCTGGAATAACCTAATGAGAGACATTAGGAAGCACACTTTCAAGGTTACGAATAGCAACCCTGGATCAGAGAAGTGTTAACGAAACTTAATTCAACCAAAGTTTTATTAATAGAATTGTCAAAGCACAAGAAGCTTGATAGTTCACATCAACTGACAGCTAAGAGGCAGGGCCCAAGAGTTGGAACTCATGCCCTTCAAGTAAAAAAAAAAAAAAAAAAAAAAAAAAACACAAATTTCCCTTTCATCCCAATCTTAATTTTTGTTTCATTCAAAAGACCTCTCTACTGTGCCTATCTGTTCTTTAACCCACACCCACTTCACATGGACACTTACCTGGTGTGTGCTCTATTGTCTTTCACCTTTGCTATATATCACTGAATAGACTGACATGAATAAACATAATTACCAAAGAAACGGATACAGATACAGTAACAAGATAAATGAAAACGAAGGTCACTTGCCTATGTTAATGTTGCTGTTGACCGTATGGAATATTTTTACTTGGAGACCCCACAAGGTGTATCGCATTGTGATTGTAGTGTCTGTCCGCACTACCTCTTGGAGGAGTTGTGGTCATATTGGCTCCACTGTGTCTTGAAGATGGTGTCACAGTGACTGTACTGCCTCCTGAACGTGTTGTGGATCTACCGAACAGAGAAGATGACTTTACATGTGCAACATAAACATTTTAAATGTGATGTAATCAGTTGACATGCATTGTTTGTCATATACTTTGATAAAAACAAATCTTTAAACAGTTGATTAAATGTACTAGTGTATTCAGATATCTTTCATAATAAAATTCTGTTAATATTATGGCCTCCAGTATAATTAGCCTTTATTAATACTGTATATATATAATTGTATAATGATCAGTCAATGTGGTTGATCAAGCTATAAACCTTGTACATCCTCAAAGAAAGTAGAAAGTCTAAGTAGATGGGCAGCAGGAATAAAATGTGGTATATGGGCTGAGTTTCTGATTTTAAATATACTGTATAATTATTGTTTTATTGCACAAAAAAATCATATTAATGTAATGTATCAATGAGAAAACAAAAGGAACTACAGTATGAGGATTTGAATCTGCACTCTGGGTACTCCCAGAGTGCAGATTCTGGGAATCAATTCTGTTAGTGGTCAGCCACAAATGGACTTCTTCTTAGTTCAGTATACACTGTGTCATTTAAAATAAGTAAGTTGGCATGGGAGAAAATAATTCATAACAATTCAATGTGTCGGGGGACAGGTAACCAGTATGTGTCCATACATGTTAGGCTTATATCAAGGCTCCCCCCACCACCTGCAAGGTCAAATTACTAACCCCGCCCAAGATTCAACCCCATAACAAGCTGACTAACTCTTGAGTATCTACTTACTGCTAGGTGAACAGAGCATTAGAAAATAGGAAATGTGGCCTACCATTTCTGTCCCACCTGGGATTTGAACCCGGAAATTCTCGATTGCAAGTCCAGAATGAACCCAACTGTACTACCGAGATCTTCAAATGAAGGTTATGTAATTATCAAATAGAACTGACTTTAAGTTTTGAGTGACATTTGTAAGATCATTGACATAAAAGAGAGATAGTTGTGGACCAAGTATACTACTCTGAGGAATGCCAATGTTAATTTGCAGAGTTGAAGAAGCAACTTCATTCACAGAAACATACTAGTGCCTGTCACTGAGGTAAGATTGAAGGGAGTGAACTCGGACTCCATAGTGTTGAAGGTTGAGGAGGAGGTTGTGGTGGTTATTGATAATAATGTGGCTGTATTTACAGAATGAGAGCTACCCCCCCCCCCCCCCCTGATGTCCTCTTTTCCCAGTACTCTGTCATATGATGCTTTGAAAGTGATGTTTCATTTTCCCCTTTCTACTCACCTGTTCTCTTTCATCCTCCCCATGCTTCTCACCTGTCCCTCTCACTCTGTTCCTGCTCTTTACCTAAATTTACCTGATAGACCACTATCTTATCTGTGGCCTCGACGAGGACAAGAAGCTGGTGGTTTGTCAAAAGTTCCCCCTCAGTTAATCCGGATGATTTTATCCAGCTAGATCTTGATGCAAAGTTTCAGCCTTTACGACTTTGGCGGGTAGGCAGTTCCATGGGTTCTTGCTGCTCCTCACCCCTTCCCTTGTTCGTCACCCTCCTATCCCTTTGCCCCTCACATTCAGCTCCTCATCTATCCCTCACACCTTTGTTCTCTCCTTTCCCTCTTCCATGCTCATCACCCTTCTCTAAACTTCTCGTGTTATCTCGCCCTCCAAGGGTCTGTCTAATTACCACAAGCTACCACAAACTACACAAACTTCAGAAAGCTTCCTGGCAATACGTTAGTAATGAATAAATATGATATATTAAGTTAGGCTGACCTAACCTAACCTAACCTATCCTAACCTATCCTAACCTAACCTAACCTAACCTAAATTAACCAAACCTAACCTAACCTAACCGAAGCTTGGATCGTCGACTTGATTTGGCGTCACCAGCTTTTTATTTTCGTCTAATTTCTTTATAAAAAGATACTTTTTCAGATTAAAATTATGTTTTTTCGTGTTGTACGTTCAGCACCAACATTATAATGAGTAAATATATCATATTTATTCATTACTAACGTATTGCCAGGAAGCTTTCTGAAGTTTGTGTAGTTTGTGGTAGCTTGTGGTAATTAGACGGACCGCCCTCCAATTTATTCCTCTTCTACTTTCCCACCCAACCCGTTCTCGCCCCCCCCCCCCCCCCCCCCGCGGTCCATAGAATTACCCAAATCAGCCCAAATCGGCCCAAAACTACACAAATCGTCCTAGCATTACGTAAGTAATGAAGAAATATGATATATTTACTTACTATAATGTTGGTGCTACACGTAGAACATGATCAAACCTATTTTTACTCTGAAATCTAATTTCATAACGAAATGAGACGTAAATATGTGAGAGGTGACGCCATAGGAAGTCGACGGTCCAAGCGACAATTATGTGGAGCGACTTATCCAAGATATATGGTCGCCTGGAGAGTGTTTGCTGCCATATCAGCCTCCTGTACACAGTGATCCAGTCCTTTTCGTTCATTGAACACCGAACCCTACACGCCCTCTGATATATTGCTTAATTAACAAATATTCACAAATAAAGATTATATTTGTATATGTTATCAGAAAGGCAGATATAAAATTGTTTTTGTGAATCCATCACCGAGATTATACCTTATTAGAGGAAAAATATTCATACTTTAAACAAGGCTTCATGGCCGACGCTCTCCTTACCGATATGGGAACTATGACCTTCCGAAGATCAATGTTAATTTAATCTAGATATTGTAATAAACGAAGTTTTCTATGTCATCATAAAGACATAAATATAAGCTGCATGTTAATACTTTGGCATAAATATAACTGAAGTGAAAGTGAAGATATATGCCTTTTTATAGTTACTTGATGGCTCGCTCAGGGAGTGTGAAGGCCTCCACACAAGCCAATCAATTTTATAATTACTTTGCATATATGCAAAGTAACGCCATAGGTCTTTATGTCAGAATAAAGACATGTAGACGATAATGTAACTACATTTCAAGGAAAAATATCTTAATATAATTATTAAATGAATGCAAACTTATGGTTAAATAAATAGCCAATACCACACAATCGCCGGTGTCCGGACACATGAATAGTCGCATTAGGTGAAAGGAAATGTACCCAACCAGTTTGTGCACCCTATACTCATCCTCTGTGCGGTAATTTATTGTGCACCCCATACTCATCTTGTTACCAGTAGTTTGTGCAACCCATACTCATCCTGTGACCTGTAATTTATTGTGCATCCCATACTCATCCTGTTACCGGTAGTTTGTGCAGCCCATACCCATCCTGTGACCTGTAATTTATTGTGCAACCCATACTCATCCTGTGACCTGTAGTTTATTGTGCAGCTAATACTCATCCTGTGAGTCATAGGACATTGCGCAACCCTTTCTCATCGTGTGAAAAGAACACTGTTTCCCAAAAACGGTGGGTTTTCTGAGTGGAAGAGAACGTATGTCTGGAAGCTGACTTTAACCGCCCCAAGCTGCGCGCGCATGGACCCGAGGTTATATAAACCGGGACGGAGACGGCGTGGGCCCCTTTCCCAAGCCAGCAGCTGCTCTTACAAAACTAGATTATGTAAAACTAGATTAAAGTAAATTTATGTTTCTATCTTTCTTGTGACGTATAAAAATCTTACGTTTATTAACGATTCTGCGTGAAATAAGCATTGTTCTGAGATGAATATTGCGGATTTCCGGCTCTACGACCGATGAAAAATGCAACTTTTATACAACTACAAATATCTTTAGTTTTACTTTAAATTTTGTCCTGAAAGAGTTTTCATATATAGATCTAGTTTCGGCCGTTCTTCTGACATAAAAAGACCTTTGGTTTAATAAGTTATTAAGATGTTTTCAACAATATTACTAGGGCGTTCACCGATTCCAACATGGGCGACCCTTTTGGAAACGCATGGAAACGCAACACTTGGGTTGACCCGATTGACAGACTGGTTATATTCCAACAGGGTCTGAGACATTTGCACTTAATGTCTGAGACAAAAAAAAAAAAAAAAAAAAAATGCACTGGCGGGCGGCGTTCTTGCCAACTATATGGCTGTTAAGTTGAAAATTGTAACTGTTAAGAGCATTCAATTGTGGTTTTAATATTGAACAATTATACATATACGAAACAGACAAATCTGGTGTCCGAAATAGTAAAAATATTAGTGTGTGATGTGATCAATGTAAGGGGGATATTGGGTGTGCCTCGTATCCCCTACAACAACAAGAAGTTCGAGAGCGATGAGGCCGCCACCTACTAGCTTCAGGATGTCGTCGAATCTAAATCAACAATATACTACCGCCGCTACTTTCTCGGAAACGTAAGTACCTGCCGCTTTACTTCTCTCACCCTGCCTAGCCTGGCCTGGCCTGACCAGACCTGACCAGACCTGACCTAGCCTAGCCAGACCTGACCTGGCCTAGCCTTACCTAGCATAGTCTGACCTGACCTGACCTAGCCTTACCCAACACTAATCACCACCCGTGACAGCCCAAACGAATCGCAAATAAGTACACGTAACAAGTCATATGCCCGGACACTCTTTCACCTTGGGGACCGAGTGGTAACTATTGTATAGAAGAGCCGGCTCCCTGAGAGTGGTAAGAGGGCGTGATAAGAGGCTAACGTGTGGTCTTGAAGGAAGTCGATAAAGCAAACAATTTTCAAAAGGAAGGGCAGCATAACGAGCAGACAGGAATGGACAGACAGTCGGTTATCCCATAATGTGTAATACGCCCCGCACAGCATGGGTGGAGTGGGGGGGGGGGTTGTAGCAGGGCACAGTATGGTGATGGTGCGGGTGAAGTACACACCCACTGAATTTCTGCCATCAATAATTGTTTTCATAACCATTAGAACAATGGCATCCCTCCAGCCACCATCCTTCCACTGACCCCCTCCTCTGATCCTCCACCTCAGACAATAACCCCCCACACCCCCTCTCTCTTCCAGACATCAGCATGTCAAAATCAGTACCATAATGTGTTTAAACTATTTAAACTAAGTCATTGTGTATCTCAAGGTATCTTAATTCATTTGAAAGTGTACATGTGCATTCGTTCATATACTCGCCTAATTGTGTTTGCTGGGGTTGAGCTCTGGCTCTTTAGTTCCACCTCTCAACTGTCAATCAACAGGTGTACAGGTTTCTGAGCCTATTGGGCTCTATCATATCTACACTTGAACCTGTGTATGGAGTCAGCCTCCACCACATCACTTGCTAATGCATTCCATTAGATATAATCATATATGATTACACATAATCATAATCATTCCATACACATAATCATATATGTATACGTCAACGTATACATACATGCGTATATATACCTCATATTAAAATACTGATAAACGAATGACCATGAACAAATTAATTTATAATTGTAGCACTATATATAATTTTAATAGACTAATTACGTGTTTATACATTTGAATGGTCCAGACAGGTGGCCAGCCTTGGACATATACACTTCTGGTAGGCACAATGACCTCATGTTAGACCCTTGATAGATTATGTGAGAGAGAGAGAGAGCTGGGGCAGGGAGGTGCGTGCCCCAGGGAGATAATCCATGCCCATGCCCCGCCTCGAGGTCAGTTCTCGAGTCACACCAAGAATAACAATCGAGCAAGTTGTCCTGACCAGGATGTGGCATATTAGGGAGGGTTGAGGAATAGGAAGCCTGTCTGATAGGGCTCTTGGCAAGCAGCTCTCCCTCAGTCTACCTATCTATATGGAAGAAATGTATCTAGGCCCTCCTCCCCCCTGCCTATTCACTCTCCCCCACCTTTCTTCCTTCATTTCCTCCCTCCTTCCCTCCCCCTCACTGGTGAGAGAGTAGGAGTGTGAGAGTGGTTAGAGAACTCGTAGTTCTCACGCTCGTGAAATTGTCTGCGACCCTGGAGGAGTAGAGCGGAGGGGGGGGTGAAAGTAGGTGACGATGGAGGAGTAGAGGGGAGCATTATATGCAGTGAACGTAGGTGTCTATGGAAGAGTACATCATAGAGGAGGGTGAAAGGAAGGTGACGATAGAGGAGGAGAAGGGAGGGGGTGTGAAGGTAGGTGATGATGGAGGAGTAGAGGGGAGGAGGGGGGCAAAGGTAGGTGTCTATGGAAGAGTACATCATAGAGGGGGGTGAAGGTAGGTGGCGATGGAGTAGAGCAAAAGGGGTGGGGGTTGAAAGTAATCCTGAGTTTAATTTTTTAGTTATATATAGTGACACCTCGGCTTACGAATGAATATTTATGAACTTTTCGGATTACGAGCCTAATTTCTTCGAAAAATTTGAATCGGGTTACAAACTTTGCCTCGGGAAAGGAGTTTGTTGATATACGTATGGGCTGACCTAGCGCGTGGTGGCATGGTGATCGCGCTTCAGTTTACCAGTGTCTCCTGCCTAGTAAGTATCGCGCCTGAATTCTTTGTAAAGCATTACATTTGTTCTGGGATTTTTGGCTATTTGAACATAAAATTTGTTATGATATACAGTATCTTGCCATGAGTCCCAAGAAAGCCAGTGGTAAGGTTCAAGCCAAGAAAACACATGTGAGAATGACCATAGAGGAAAAACAAGAGAGCATTCATAAACATCAAAATGGTGCACAGGTTGTTGAACTAGCAAGGCAGTACAACAAATCTATGTCAACAATATGCACTATACTTGCTAAGAAAAAGGACATTATGAGCATTAAAGTGGCAAAAGGCATACCTTGCCTTGAGGTTACCTTGAGGTGCTTCCGGGGCTTAGCGTCCCCGCGGCCCGGTCGTCGACCAGGCCTCCTGGTTGCCGGACTGATCAACCAGGCTGTTGGACGCGGCTGCTCGCAGCCTGACGTACGAGTCACAGCCTGGTTGATCAGGTATCCTTTGGAGGTGCTTATCCAGTTCTCTCTTGAACACTGTGAGGGGTCGGCCAGTTATGCCCCTTATGTGTAGTGGAAGCGTGTTGAACAGTCTCGGACCTCTGATGTTGATAGAGTTCTCTCTCAGAGTACTAGTTGCACCTCTGTTTTTCATATCAACAATCAACAATCTATCAACAATATCAACAATCCCGAAACAAAGAACACAAACACTTGAGGATGTTAAAAAGTTTTTATTAATTTGGATACACAACAAGGAGTTAGCAGGTGATAGCATTTCAGAGGCCATCATTTGAGAGAAACCAAGGCATTTGCATGAAGACCTTTTAAAGAAAACCCCTGGAACGAGGGGGGGGGGGAGATGAATCAAGTTTGAAAATGTGAAAAGTTTGTGTGACAATAGAGCCTCATGGAAAACTTTTGCTGTGGTCATTACCTGGTGGAATGCACCCAGGATGGAGTATCAGGGCTATACATCTTTTAAATCATAAAAGTAATAAACATTTCCCATCAACCTTACAAACAATATTAACCTATTTTCATGTATTTCCCCCATGTGCATTTTAACAAAGTTGCTAAATTGCCTTTATCATTCTGTAAAATTTCAATTACAGTACTGTATGTATAATTTTGTTAGTATAAATGGACTGAATATTCTGAAATTGCTATTAATTTTACAATTTCAGATTCAAAGGTGGTCTGGACACCCAATTTGGTCAGACAGGTGAAGAGAGCATTTAGGATAGTTCGAAGAGATGAAGATGGTCACAATTGTGTTTGAAGAGGCAAACGCCCCCCTTTGCTCCTGACATTATGTTCAGCCTATTGACCCCTGCACACCTAACACAAGGTAGGTTGAAAACTCCTCCTTCATGTCATTGGTTCATTAGCCAGAAACTTAGGGCCCATGCAGGAATATCCCTAAAAAAAAAAAAAGTGGCCCCAACAATGCACCCTCCAAGTCTGGAGGATGAGCAGGAGCATTGTCGAGAAGCAGGCCCTTTAGTGTCAAACTTTTCTCTTGCAGATATTTTTTTATGGCAGGGCAAACCACTCTACATCACAGTTTTTCTGCACGTTATATATTTTTTAAAACTCTTGGATTTTCGGAATGATACACGAGCAAGGGTTTCATTTTCAAATCGCCACACAGCACAAGAGTTAGCCTATCCTGACACAAGTTAGCCCAAGTTAGCTTGTGTCCGGGCAGTGACGTCTCCTCTTGGGTAATGTATGTCCTCTTCGGCAATTTTTTCCAGAATAGCCATGTCTCTCCTCACAATTAAACACTTGTTGTGGAATATATCCATCAATACAGTATCTACAAAATCTTTAAAATCACGAACAAATCTTTCAGCCCCTACTTTGTCTGAGCTGGCACCCTCACCATGCCTCACAACACTATGAATATCACGTCTTTTTTCAAAATTTCTCAAACCATCCACTACTCGCCTTAAACTCTTTCGTATCTGCAAAACTCGTTCTAGGGATTTTCTTTATAAGATCTTGCATGAAGATTTCATTGTTGACCAAACCACACACTGGAAATTGAATAGACGACGACATTTCGATCCGTCCTGGACCATTATAAAGTCGATTGTGATGAGATGAGGGAAGCAAGAGCATTAAGTAGGCAAGAGAGAGAGGTGAGGAGATGGCAAGTATGTACGTATGTACATGAATAAAACATGTACATACTTATACATAACGTGTGTAAATAGTGTAATAAACACAATAACAGTATTTTGGGAGGAGGAATGTTGGCGAGTAATGTGTTGGAGGGAGGGAGGACTGGCAGGGTGTGGCAGCTCACTCATTTTTTTGGGCTCACCATACCAACATAGTGGATCGTTATGGTGAATACATACGTAGATGGGTATATACAATGTGTGTATATAGTGTAATAACAGCAAAAGCACTGTTTGATTGTAGAATATGTCACATATATGAGGCCCATAATTTTGAGCATAGCGATGTTCTATATTTTGAATTATATAAATTCCACAAATTAGACACTTTTAAATAATATTACAGCAAAAAAAAGGAAGAAATGAATGAGAAACTTCAAAATAATTGCGCAACATTTTATTCGCAGCAACTGCCGTCGCACGGGGTGGCGGGGCCGACAGACCCCCATCGCTCCAACGCTCAGCGCCCATAATTTGCTCAACTTCCAGCTCCATCGCAGCTAAAGTAAGTCACATACAATATTTTTTGTTTAGTTCCCCGTGATCAGACTCTGCATTTTAACAATATAAGAAGAGAAAAAAATTTTTTGGAAAGAATTTATTTCTTGTGCACCAGGGTGTTATTTGGAGACAGAGCAGTTCAGTGGTTAACTACTAAATTTTTTTTTCTCCCACACACGCACCCCCCCTAGGAAGCAGCCTGTAACAGCTAACTCCCAGATACCTATTTACTGTTAGGTAACAGGGGTCATCCCCTTTTGTACAAAGAATCTGCTAAAGCTTTTAGGGCTAATCTTTGACACTCGTTTGTCTTTGTCGCCCCATATTTTTTACGTCCGAGTTGAATGCTCTAAGGCCCTTAACTAACTTTAGGTCATGTCCCATACTTCTTGGGGAGCTAATCGACACTGCTCCTCTCTTTACATTCCTCTCTCGTTCTGTCTAAACTCGATTATGGCCCTGTTTACTCGTCTGCTTCTCCTTCTGCCCTTCACCATCTGGACACACTGCATCATACTGGGTTACGGCTCAGCTCTGGTACCTTTCCTTCGGACACCTACCCTAAGCCTGTATGTTGAAACTGGCTTCCTGTTTCTACAGGATCGCCATGATCGCTACTGTCTTCTCCACCTTTGCACGGTCCCTACAGCACCCTCACTCTTGCTTATGTCATGCCTTGACCTTCACCCATCCTGTGGTTCCTGTTCCCCTTCACCACCTATCTCTTTCTGTACGGTTGTCTCTCTTACAAAATGCTCTTTCGAGTTGTGTTACCAATATTTCCCCTCGTGTCATTCCGTCTTTGCCCCTATTGGAGGGTTCCCCGTTCCTAAATTCTGTAAGCCTTGACCCACATGACTAAAACTTTTACCCTCCTACAGTTCTACAATCACCTTTTCCTTGAACACTTTCTTCACACTTCCACTCTATTTCCGTCTTCACCAATGGGTCTTAAGTCTGCAGACAGTGTAGGCTACTCTGTTGTTTTTCCTGACTGCACCTTTGTGTCTCCTGCCTCCGGAGACTAGCATCTTCATGGCAGAACTTTATGCTATTCTCTATGCTCTTCATCAACTCTTTTCTCGCTGTCAATCTCCTCTGTGTTTGTAGTTGACACTTGCAGTGCCCTCATGGCTCTAGAATCCTTTAATCCAGTCCATCCTTTGGTAGTTGAAATTCAACATTGTCTGTTTCTTATCTCCAGTAGATTTAAGACAGTGGAATTTCGCTGGATTCCCACCCATATTGGTGTGTTCTTAAATGAGCGTGCGGACACTGCCGCTAAGGAAGCTATCCGTACCTGTCCCATCTCCCGTAAAGGTATTCCTTATTATGACTTTTACCCAGTTATTCATGTCCCCATTCTTGCCCGTTGTCAGGGTTGTTGGTCTTCTGTTACTGGTAACAAACTGCGTGCTCTTAAGAGTAGTGTGTTCCCGTGGCCTTCCTCCTACCACCGTAACCGGTGGTGGGAAACGGCTCTGGGGAGGTTGTATATTGGTCATACACGTTTAACTCACGGGCACTTAATGGAGCGCTGCCCTGCTTCTTATTGCCCAAACCGTTGTCTCTACATGTCCTGACTTCCAGGACTTACGTGTCTTGCTTCCCGACCATCCCTCACTGTCAATTGTCCCTCAATAAAATTCTTGGTAAATTCAATACCTTTGATATTGTTCGCCGTATGCGTTTTGTTCTTGTATTGGCGACGTTAGTGATATTTAGTGCACTATGATTATCCCACACATTGGATGGTTTGATAATACTGTACTGTACAGTACTTTGGTTTGGAATGTATCAAATAAAGTTGTTTCATGGTATTCAAATGTGTGAGGAAATCCACTGGGGCTGTGAGATGAAGCGAACCTGTAACAAAGGCATTGCCAGTTGCATAACTCTACCACCATTGATTGGTAAAAGTCTTACAACTGGATATCTTGTGTGACGGGTTATTGGTATCACAGCTATACTGAACCAAGATGGTATTGCTACTCCCTCACATAAATGAAAGAAATGCTGCTATTGGCCTTGCAGTGTGTAATTTGCAGGTGGAAACAAATGAAAATTATCAAATAAATAATATAAACAATTTACTGAAATAGTAATGAACAAAAATAACACATGACAATACTTGACTATCATGTAAATGCAAAGGTGAACAAGTTAGTATGACCTTAAATGCAAAAAATAAAACTATAAGCAATGAATAAAGTATGAAGATATACTGGTGTTCTGAAGACAGCTACCATACCACCATGGCATCAGTCACACGACGTTGGCTGGAAGCGGACGACGGGTTAGAGACACGAAGGTGATCCTAGAGCACTAAGGGAGAGATTGCCTCTCCAGGGAGGCAGCGCTCTTATATAGTCCGGCGGTGATGACTCATCCAGTGTCAACACGAGGTGGACATCTGGTCAACTAGCAAACTGCTTGTTGTGGCTGGCGGTGCCTTTGTGTTGAGCTGTACCACTGTCAGTTGAAGGCGGCTAACTGCTTGTTTGTGGGGACAAACTGCCAGTTAACAGTGGCGCCCGGCTTGCCTCTGAGTCGTACCAGGCTGTGCCAGGCCCTGGGGGGTATGGAGAGGTGGCAGGACTGATGACTCTTCTGGGCTAGTGTAGATGTATACTTCCAGTGCAGAGCATTGAAGGTGAAGGGAAAAGGCAGTTCCACTGCTATGCAGGGGATTCACGTGACACTTGTGAAGCCACAGAAAGTCTGGAGGCCCTACTGAAGCCAGTCCAAGTATTAAATAAAACCCCTGAAGTACGCCGGTGAAGGGTGAAGCAAGACCGTATGCCCCAACTTCAGGCACACACAGAAAATCACGTTTGGTCCCACCTCTCAACTGGTATTTGAAGTTGGGGCGTATGGTGTTGAACTGCTTCAGCCTTCACCTGAGTGCTTGTAGGGCTTACGTAAGACGTTGACTCAAGGAGTGGCCTCAAAACTTGCTGTGATTTATGGGAAATCCGGTTTGTAAGACTTTTACAAAGTCAGTAATATACTGTGGTAGAGTATGCAGCTGCCAGTGCCTTGGGCAAGGGTTTACGTCGCCTCACAGCTCCAGTGGATTTTCTGCTTGGTGTATATCAGGTTGTGATTTTGTGTGTGTACCGTATGTTATGATCGCCGGTTGATAAGTCCTTTCTGGCCTCAAGAGTCATTGTTACCCACCTAGAAAGATTGCAGATGGCCAAAGCAGTTATTTAAGTTAAGAAGGGGACAAGTCTTAATCAGAATTTTGCATAATATTTGACTGTAAAGGGGTAAATTGAGGTAGATTGAAAAACAAAATGGGTGAACCAGGCAAGCGGTACTCACAATTAGGCGAGTACATTTCGGGAACTTTAAAGTGCAACCAAACATGCTTTAGGCTCTCCAACAAGAGGTGAGTGGTGGGGCTCAGGTGCTCAGCCAATCAGAGCACCTAAGGAGGGATGGCAGGAGTGAGAAGGGGGTGGTATGTGAAGTTTGGTGACAGTTGTGTGTAGTTTGTTCATCTTCATTGTAAGTTTCATGGCTTGGTGTGCATTTCCCTAGTAAATTTAATTAGGGAAAAATTCAGGTGTTTGATTTTTTAAATCAAACTTTTTAAATGTTGAGTTGTTTAAAGCCTCAAAGTGCATGGAGTTGGTTTGGGGAGTATGGCATCCTCATGCTGTTGCGTGCTCGCGTGAGGTAGCAAAGGTGATGTAAAGTTGTGGGGTGAACATGCTTGGGATGTTCTCTCTCAGGATGGCTGGTGTTAGACCTGCGTGTTTGTCGGTTGTTGAAAAGCCGTCATCCTTTGCTGTTGTGGTATTGATTTTACATTGTTCATCTTGTAATTAATACTGTAGTGCGATATCTAGGGCTACCATTTGTAGGTTTAAAATGTCTAATACAAACAGTTGTCCAATTAGTTTTAATAGGAATATCATCCACCAAGCACCATTGTACAATTATATTAATTGATAGTATATGGATTGTGCAGAACTGCTTAGAATGATCTTTAACACTTGGCTATATTGGTCATGTCAAATACCTGCACGGTGAATGCTCAAAGACCCTTTCTTTATTCATTGTTGTCACATACCTCATGGGGGTATGGATAGGCAAACACTCATTCGGTTAAACTTGCCTTGTAGTACTTTCAGAGCTCAGTAATTGGAATCTGGTAGCACTTTCCAAATAATTGACCTTTAAAGTGAATTCCTATTTAGGTTAAAACATTATACCGAATGAGAAACTCGGATTATATAGCCGAACACCAGAATGTTGTTATTCAATTTGGTTGCCTTAAGCACATTCAAGGACTACACATTACATGGCATTCCAGGATTCCTCTATACCTTGCCTTATGCTGTAAACATTGCCACAACCCTGTGTTTTATTGATTTAAATGCCACAGGGAGGCATACAACACTGCAGATTATGATGTCATTAGTTATCCACTGTGCTGACAAGTGGGCTGACTGATGTTCGTTGACACCTGTATCGTGCTTCAATTTAATCGCCAGGAGATCACCCTCTCACTAGACTCGTCTGTAGGAAGTACAGTATAGTATCTCAAATTACCTTGGATCATAAATAGCATAAGACTTGGGGGTAGGAGAGGGTTGCAGTGTTTGTCATGGCTCTCAGTTGTTCCTGGTATTAGGCAATTTAGTTCTGGAATCATTTTTGTTGGCCAATGTTAAACTTTTTCGAAAGTAGATGTTTTTCTGAAAGGGAAGGGGGGGGGGAACCTCTATGCTTGGATACAGTTATCTAAGTGAATACTTAGATTTATACAGTAGAATAACTACCTTCTTTTCCTTAGTCAAAAAGGTTGCTTGTTTATTTCTAGGGACTTGTATTTTCTTTTATTTTTAACTGCAGCAACTTTCAGTGAATGATAGATTCTTACTGAAAGGACCTTTACTTCATTGTTGTTGCTTTATGGTCATCTCATTGTGTACAGGGATTCCGCGAAGCTTTTGGGGTTAGTCTTTGACACTCGTTTGTCTTGGTCAGCCCATATCTCTTGCCTCCGAGTTGAATGCTCTAAGGCCCTTAACCTCCTTAAGGTTTTGTCCCATACTTCTTGGGGAGCGGATAGGCGCACGCTCCTCTATTTGCACTCCTCTCTCGTCCTGTCTAAACTCGATTATGGTTGCCCTGCATACTCTTCTGCTTCTCCTTCTACTCTTCGCCGTCTTGATGCTTTGCACCATACTGGGTTGCGTCTCGGCTCTGGTGCTTTCGTTCGACTCCCGCCCTTAGTTTGTATGTTGACACTGGCTTTCTCTCTCTTCAGGACTGCCGTGATCGCTACTGTCTTCGCTATCTTGCGCGGTCCTTCCAACATCCTTCCTCTCGCCTCTGTCGTGCATTGACTTTTCCTCCTCCTGTGGTTCCTGTTCCTCTTCATTGTCTCCCACTTTCTGTCCAGTTATCTCGCTTACAGGATTCTCTTTCTGTTCATATTTCTAATGTTTCTCCTCGTATTGTTCCTTCATTACCTCCGTGGAGAGTCCCCCTTCCCAAGTTTTGTACGTCCTTGACTTGTATTACTAAAGCCTTTACCCCTCCTACAATTCTGAAAAGCCTCTTCCTTGAGCACTTTTCTTCGCACTCCCACTCTATTTCCATCTTCCCTGATGGGTCTAAGTCTGCGGATGGTGTGGGCTACTCTGTTGTTTTTCCTGACCGTACTTACATGTGTCGCCTCCCTTCGGAGGCTAGCGTCTTTACGGCAGAACTTTATGCTATTCTCTATGCTCTTTGTCTCTTGCTTTCTCATTCTCATTCCTCCTTTGTGGTTGTAGTTGATTCTCGTAGTGCCAAGCAGTGAGGGGGTAGGAGGGAGGGGGTAGGAGAGAGGGTAGGAGGGAGGGAAGCAGTGAGGGGTAGGAGGAGGGTAGGAGTGAAGGGGTAGGAGGGAGGGTAGGAGTGAGAGGGTAGGCGTGAAGGGTAGGAGGGAGGGTAGGAGGGAGGGTAGGAGTGAGGGGGTAGGGGAGGGGTAGGAGTGAGGGGTAGGAGGGAGGGCAGAAGTGAGGGGGTAGGAGGGAGGGAAGCAGTGAGGGGGTGGAGTGAGGGGTAGGAGGAGGGTAGGAGGGGGTGGGGAGGGGGTAGGAGGGAGGGCAGGAGTGAGGGTGTAGAAGTGAGGGAAGGAGTGAGGGGGTAGTAGGGGGGGTAGGAGAGAGGGGGTAGGAGGGGGGGTAGGAGTGAGGGGGTAGGAGGGAGGGAAGCAGTGAGGGGGTAGGAGGGAGGGAAGGAGTGAGGGGGTAGGAGTGAGGAGGTAGTAGGGAGGGTAGGAGTGAGGGGGTAGGAGGAAGGGTAGGAGTGAGGGGGTAGAAGTGAGGGAAGGAGTGAGGGGTAGGAGGGAGGGTAGAAGTGAGGGGGTAGGAGGGAGGGTAGAGGAGTGAGGAGGGTAGAGTGAGAAGGGTAGAGGAGTGAGGAGGGTAGAGGAGTGAGGAGGGTAGAGGAGTGAGGAGGGTAGAGGAGTGAGGAGGGTAGAGGAGTGAGGAGGGTAGAGGAGTGAGGAGGGTAGAGGAGTGAGCAGGGTAGAGGAGTGAGCAGGGTAGAGGAGTGAGGAGGGTAGAGGAGTGAGGAGAGTAGAGGAGTGAGGAGGGTAGAGGAGTGAGGAGGGTAGAGGAGTGAGAAGGGTAGAGGAGTGAGGAGGGTAGAGGAGTGAAGGGGCAGAGGAGTGAAGGGGCAGAGGAGTGAAGGGTAGAGGATTGAAGGGGTAGAGGAGTGAAGGGGTAGAGGAGTGAAGGGGTAGAGGAGTGAGGAGGGTAGAGTGAAGGGGTAGAGGAGTGAGGAGGGTAGAGGAGTGAGGAGGGTAGAGGAGTGAAGGGGTAGAGGAGTGAGGAGGGTAGAGGCGTGAGGAGGGTAGAGGAGTGAAGGGGTAGAGGAGTGAAGGGGTAGAGGAGTGAGGAGGGTAGAGGAGTGAGAAGGGTAGAGGAGTGAGGAGGGTAGAGGAGTGAGGAGGTAGAGGAGTGAGGAGGGTAGAGGAGTGAGGAGGGTAGAGGAGTGAGGAGGGTAGAGGAGTGAGGAGGGTAGAGGAGTGAGGAGGGTAGAGGAGTGAGCAGGGTAGAGGAGTGAGCAGGGTAGAGGAGTGAGGAGGGTAGAGGAGTGAGGAGAGTAGAGGAGTGAGGAGGGTAGAGGAGTGAGGAGGGTAGAGGAGTGAGAAGGGTAGAGGAGTGAGGAGGGTAGAGGAGTGAAGGGGCAGAGGAGTGAAGGGGCAGAGGAGTGAAGGGGTAGAGGATTGAAGGGGTAGAGGAGTGAAGGGGTAGAGGAGTGAAGGGGTAGAGGAGTGAGGAGGGTAGAGTGAAGGGGTAGAGGAGTGAGGAGGGTAGAGGAGTGAGGAGGGTAGAGGAGTGAAGGGGTAGAGGAGTGAGGGGGTAGAGGCGTGAGGAGGGTAGAGGAGTGAAGGGGTAGAGGAGTGAAGGGGTAGAGGAGTGAGGAGGGTAGAGGAGTGAGAAGGGTAGAGGAGTGAGGAGGGTAGAGGAGTGAGGAGGGTAGAGGAGTGAGGAGGGTAGAGGAGGAGAAGGGGTAGAGGAGTGAGGTGGGAAGGAAGAGTGAGGAGGATTAGTGAGGGGGAGGTATGAGGGGGGAGGATTGATGGGGAAGGGTAGTGAGGGGGAGGAGTGAAGGGTGTAGGAGGGAGAAGTGAAGAGGCAGGAAGAACGGTAGGAGGGAGGGAAGAAGGATGGGCAAGAGGGAGGGGGAAGGGAGGGGAAGGAATGAGCGGGGATGGAGTAAAAGGAGGAGTGAGGGGGGAAGGAGGAGTGACGGGGGGGTGGGAGGAGTGAGGGGGGAAGGAGGAATGAGGTGGTGAAGGAGGAGTGATGGGGGGGGGGGAGGAGTGAAGGGGAAAGGAGGAGTGAGGGGCGAATGAAGAGTGAGGGGCGAATGAAGAGTGAGGGGCCAATGAAGAGTGAGGAGGGAAGGAAGAGTGAGGAGGGAAGGGGGAATGAGGGTGAAGAGGAGTGAGGGTAGGGAGGAATAGTGAAAGGGGAGGAGGAGTTAGGGGGGAGGAATAGTAAGGGGGTAGTAGTGAGGGGGGGTACGAGTGAATGGGAGGAGGAATGAGGGGGTATTGAAGAGTGAGGGAGTAGGAGGGAGGGGCAGGATGGAGGGGAAAGGAGGGAGGGGGTAGGAGGGAGGAATGAGAGGGTAGGAGGGAGGGGGCAGGAGGAAGTGAGGGGGTAGGAGGAAGGGGGAGGAGCAAGGGCAGGAGTGAAGGGATTGGAGGGAGGGCTGGAGTGAGGGGGTAGAAGGGAGGGCTGGATTGATGGGGTAAGAGTGAGGGGGCAGGAGGTGAGGAGTGAGGAGGGAGGTGGTAGGAGAGAGGTAGGGGGGTAGGGGGGAGGAGTGAGGGGGGTAGGAGAAAGGGCAAAAGTGATGGGGGGTAGGAGGGGCATATTGAGGGGGTAGGAGGGAGGATTGAGGGGGCAGGAGGGAGGGTAGGAGTGAGGGGCGTAGAAGGGAGGGCAGGAGTGATGGGATTGGGGGAAGGAGTTAGGGGGTATGTAGGAGGGGTAGGTATGACCTGGCTATATTGGTTATGTCATGTCAAATTGTTGCATGCTGAATGCTCAAAGCCCCTTTCTTTATTCAGTGTCACATTCCTCATGTGGGTGTGGATAGGCAAACACTCATCTAGTTAAACTTATCTCATAGTACTTTCAGAGACCGATAATTTAGATTGTGGTAAGTAGAATCTCCAAATAAATGGATCTTTAAAGCGCATTCCTATTTGGGTTTAAAAGGTTGTACCGAATAAGAAACTCGGATAAAATAGTCTAACACGAGCAATGTTGTTATTCAGTTTGGTTGCCTAAAGCACATACAAGGACTAGACATTACCAGGCATTCCTGTATGCCTTACCTTATGCTAAAACATTGCCACAACCCTGGGTTTTATTGATTTAAATGGCCACAAGGAGTCATACAAAATTGCAGGTTATAATGTTATTAGTTTATCCCCTGTGGTGACAAGTGGGCTGACTGATGTCCGTTGACACCTGTATCGTGCTTCAGTTTACTCGCCAGATCGTCCTATCTCTGGACTCGTCTGTAGGAAGTATATCAAAATAATTTGGATCATTAATAGCATAAGAGTTTGGTGTAGGAGAGAGTTGGAGTGTTTGTCGTGGCTCTCGGTTGTTCCTGTTATTAGTTGACTTAGTTTTAGAAATATTTTTGTTGGCCAGTGTTGAAGTTGTTTGAAAGTAGATGTGTTTTTGTAAAGAAGCCCCCTCCCCGCTCAGCTCGTTGTCGCCGTGTGGGGGCTTAGTGGGCGGCTGCCGGAGTGTGATGCTCCTTGGGACAGTCCTCTGTCCTTTTCTAGCCTTGTGCTCCTGCTGCCGTCCTCTCCAATTCTGCTGGGCATCTTTTCCTTTTCCTTCTGTTTCGTTTTTCTCCCCCCCCTTCTCCTATCTGCTTGCCGTTTCCTACCGACCTTTTGCTCGTTCTGGTTCTTCCCTTGGACTTCTTCTATTTTGACGCCCGGGTGCTTGAGGAGGCATACTCATGCACCCGTAGAACTGCAGTACCCGACGTCGAGAGCGAGGGGAACCTTTTATTGTCAATCCCCACTTCGTCACTGAACCCGATCTCGACGGACTGTCGGTTTCTTAAGGTGGCGTTTGTGGGGCGTATACTCGCGACGCACCCCTAGGAGGCCCCGACAAGATCGGCGATAGCTTCTTGTTGGGTGTCCTGCCTCTAATTGTGGCTCCATGGTGGGTGTGGGGGCACATTCGTGAGTGAATTCTTTCTTTCGTCAAGATGATTACCCCTGCTTCGGCTTCTTCTGGTTTACCTTCTCAGGCTCGTGGGGTGGGCGACCAAGCCCCCGAGTCGGTTCGTATTGGAAGACCGGGCTCTGTAGCCTCCGCTGCATTGGGCCCCGACCTTGCTCCTCCTTTGGCCTCTCTGACTCCTTCCTCTGGCTCCCCTCCCTCCTCTGTGGTTGGGTCGAGCCCCAAGCCCCCAGTGGTGACTACCTCGTCCCCTGGCGCGGCTCCTTCTCTAGTTGTAACTACTGCGCCTTTTAACCCCTCTCTCTCTGGGGGTTCTCACCGCCGTCTTCGTCACGGCCGCCCTCGCTCGATTCCTTCCAGTTCTGCTACCTATCAAGCCTTGTTTGGTCCCGCTTCGTGGGCCAAATATTTTGATCTCCTCCCTCTTGATTCTGCGCCTCCTGACGATTTCTCCCTCCATCGACATCTCATTGATTCCGTGGATGCCTCCATTACTTTCAACCCCACTCGTCTCGGTACACGTGTCGTTGCTGCTCCTTCTCAGGATGCTGCTTCCCGCTTGGCTGCCTTATCCTGCCTTGGCGAGACCCCCGTTCGGGTCTCGAAGAACGTTCAGTTAAATGCCAGTGTTGGCACTATTTTGCTCCCGCCCCATGTTGCGACCGGTGTTCGGGACCTGCGCGACTGCCACGACGATATTCGACATATCCTCGCTGCCCAGGGCCATTCTATTCTCCAGGTGGACACGTTTACTCGTCCCCCTCGTGGTAGTCGCCGTCAACCCCTCCGGGTTGTGAAGATTACCTTTGATGGTAGGACCCTTCCACCCTCTGTCATTCTTGCTGGTGCCAGGTGCTCTGTCCAGGAGTACATTCCTTCTCCTCGGCTCTGCAACAAGTGCTGGAGGTTTGGGCATGGTGCCCTCCGCTGCTCCGGGACTGTCTCTCTCTGTCCTTTGTGTGGTGGCGAAGGTCACTCTAAGTCGGAGTGCGCTTCTCCCCAGGCTCGTTGCCTCAACTGCGGTGAGGCCCATCCTACCTTCTCCCGTGCGTGTGTCCATTACAAGCTTGAGGCAGCCGTCCTCAACTTGAAGCACCGGGAGCGTTTATCTTTTCCTGAGGCGAGGCGCCAGGTTCGCCGGCTCCCGCCTTATGCTAATATCTCTTATGCTCGCGTGTTGCGCTCTTCCTCTCCTCGTCCTTCCCGCCTTCCTCAGACTCACAACCGTTTCCGGGCCTTGGACCCTGATGCGCCCACTGCCCCCTCCTCTGTCCCTTTGGGTTCTCTCCCGAAGGATCCTCCTCCTGGTCCTCTGTCTGGGGTTCCCCTTCCTTCTACCCGGTCTGTCGTGTCTTCTGTGTCTTCTTCCTCGTCCCCCTCCGATCCTCCTTCCCATCCTCTTCCTCCATCTATCGGCTCTCCCCGCCGCCTGTCGGTGCGGGCGGATGTCCATCGCTCTCCTAACGGCCGTCGTGTGTGCTCTCGTTCGGCGTCTCCTGTTGAGACACTGGAATCCGTTGCCCGGTACGTAGTTGCTGGGACACCGGTCTCTTTAAGTCAGAAGCGTAAGCCTGGCTCCTCTCCTTCCTCTTCCCCGGCGGGTAAGAAGGCTTCGCTCTCTTCCTCAGCTCCTCCTCCTGGCTCTGTTGCTCCTTCCCCTCCCGTTTCAGTGCTTGCACCCCCTGTTCCTGCTATGGAGGTTTCTTTGGCCCCTGCTTCCCTTTCGGTTGCTGCTCTTGCTGGGGTGCGCTCCTCTCTTTCTACTCCCCCTCTTCCTGCTGCTGTCCTTGACTGCTCCTCTCCGTTGTCTCCTCCTCCTCCTCCTCCTCCTCCTCCTCCTCCGGACCCTGCCCGCCCACCTCTGATCTGTTCTCCCGTTTCCTTCCCTCCGTCTTTGCTCAGTTTACCCATGCCCCCTAACCCTGACTTTGCTGACCCTGATCCCGACCCTGATATTCTTTAACGTGCTCTGTTGGTCTTTCGCCTTTGTTTCTTCCTTGTTCTCTGTTTTTGTCCTTTCTCTTCTCGTCGTTGTCCATTCTTCAATGGAACGTTCGAGGTTATTACGCCAATTTCCTCGAACTCCAACTTCTGGTTTCGCGGTTTTCGCCCCTTTGTGTCTGTCTCCAGGAGCCAATGCTTGGTGCTCGTCCTGGTCGTTTTCGTGGCTATTCCTTTCTCTCCCCCCCCCCCCAGCCATTGCTGGGGCTTCTAATTCTTCTGCTCTCTTGATTCGGGCTGATGTTCCCTTTGTTCCTTTACTTTTTCCTTCGCCTCTCCATTGTTCTGCTGCTCGTATCTTTGTGGGGAAATGGTACACAGTTTGTTCCATTTATCTCCCCCCGAGTGTCCCGCTCTCTCTTCCTGATTTGAAACACCTCCTAGACTCCTTGCCGGAGCCTGTGCTCCTGCTGGGTGACTTCAATTGTCGTCATTCTCTTTGGGGTGACGTTCTGACGAATACCCGGGGTCGCCTCCTTGAGCCGTTTCTCCTCTCTTCTTCCCTGTCTCTTCTGAATTCTGGTGAGCCCACTCATTTGGACTCTCGAACTCGCACCCTTTCTTGTCTTGATCTCTCTCTCTGCTCTTCTTCTCTTTACTTAGATTTCACATGGCAGGTTCTTGATGACCTCCATGGAAGTGATCATTTCCCCATCCTTGTTTCCTTTTTCTCTTTTCGCCCTTCCCTCTCTTTCCCTAGGTGGCAGTTTGCTAAGGCGGACTGGACCCTATTTTCCCTCAGTGCTACTCTTTCTGACCTCTCCCTTCTGCCCCTCTCTCGCGCTCTCCTCCTTTTTCATGACACTGTCTTCGACGCTGCCCTCCGCTCTATTCCTCGCTCTTCCTCTCGGGGTCCACGGAAGTGCGTTCCCTGGTGGAATGCGGACTGTGCTCGGGCTGTCCGCTGTAAGCGTGCAGCCTGGAAGAAGCACCGCCGTAGGCAGACGACCGATTCTTTTCTTTTCTTTCGGAAAGCGAGTGCGGTGGCCCGTAGGGCCATCCGTACGGCTAAACGTGAATGTTGGGCATCTTATGTCTCGACAATTACGTCCGAAACCCCTCTGGCCCAGATCTGGAAGCGTATCCGCAAGATAGCGGGTAAGTTCGTTCCCGATGTTTCACCGGTCCTTCACCTCCATGGTACTCTTGTGGCGGACCCGTTGCAGGTCGCTTCCGAACTGGGTTCCCACTTTTCTTCTGTTAGCTCTGGTCTTCATCTTCCCCAATCTTTCCTTCTTCGTAAACCTGTCCTTGAGTCTCGTCCTTTAGATTTCTGCACTCATCTTCAGCTTCCCTATAATGATCCCTTCTCTCTCTCTGAACTTCGTTCTGCCCTGGCCCTCTGCGGTTCTACGGCGGCGGGCTCCGATGGTATTCATTATGAGATGCTTCGCCATCTCCCTCCGAGCACGTCTCAGTATTTACTGAGTCTGTATAATCGGATCTGGGAGTCGTCGTCAGTCCCTGAGGACTGGCTCGATGCCGTTGTCCTCCCTGTTCGCAAACCGGGGTCTCTGGGTACTTCCCCTAAGGACTTTCGCCCTATTGCTCTCACAAGTTGTGTCTGCAAACTCTTTGAACGTATGGTTAACGTTCGTCTGATGTGGTTCCTGGAACACCATCACCTCCTCTCCCCTTCTCAATTTGGTTTCCGCAAGTGCCGCAGCACGACAGATGTCCTGGTGAACTTGGAGGTCTATATTCGTACTGCTTTTGCTGCGAAGACCTCCGTTGTTGCCGTCCTTTTTGACCTAGAAAAGGCTTACGACACCACTTGGCGTTATCATATCCTATCTCAACTTCATTCTTTTGGCCTTCGTGGTCATCTCCCTCTCTTTCTCCGCAGCTTCCTCTCTCGTCGTTCCTTTCGGGTGCGCCTTGGTACCGCTCTCTCTCCCTCTTTTCAGCAATACGAAGGTGTGCCCCAGGGTAGTGTTCTGAGCACTACTCTTTTTCTGGTTGCCCTCAATGGTCTTCTTTCCTCTCTTCCTTCTGGTGTCTTCTCCGCTCTCTATGTCGATGATCTTACCCTTTGTTGTCAGGGTGATGATTCGCCTCTCCTTCAACGCCGGCTTCAACTTGCAATTGATGCCGTGTCGTCTTGGGCCACAGGTCATGGCTTCAAGTTCTCTACTTCTAAGACTTGTGCCATGACTTTTACGCGGAAACGGGTTGTTCTTCGTCCCTCTTTGTCACTTTATGGTCATCCCCTTGAATACAAAGATTCCGCGAAGCTTTTGGGGTTATTCCTTGACACTCGTTTGTCTTGGTCTCCCCATATCTCTTACCTCCGTGTTGAGTGCTCTAAGGCCCTTACCCTCCTTCGGGTCTTGTCCCATACTTCTTGGGGGGCAGATAGGCGCACTCTCCTTGCTTTACATTCCTCTCTCGTCCTGTCTAAGCTCGATTATGGTTGCCCTGCTTACTCGTCTGCTTCTCCTTCTACTCTTCGCTGTCTTGATGCTTTGCACCATACTGGGTTGCGCCTCAGTTCTGGTGCCTTTCGTTCGACTCCCGTCCTTAGCTTGTATGTTGACACTGGCTTCCTGTCTCTCCAGGACCGCCGTGATCGCTACTGTCTTCGCTATCTTGCGCGGTCCTTGCAACATCCTTCCTCTCGCCTCTGTCGTGCTTTAACTTTTACCCCTCCTGCGGTTCCTGTTCCTCTTCACCACCTCCCTCTTTCTGTCCGGTTATCTCGCCTACAGGATTCTCTTTCCGTTCGTATTTCTGATGTTTCTCCTCGTGTTGTTCCTTCTTTGCCCCCGTGGAGGGTCCCTCTTCCGCGGTTTTGTACATCCTTGACTCGTATCACTAAAGCTTTTACCCCTCCTACGGTTCTAAAACGCCTTTTCCTCGAGCACTTTTCTTCTCACTCCCGCTCCGTTTCTGTCTTCACCGATGGGTCTAAGTCAGCGGACGGTGTTGGCTACTCTGTTGTTTTTCCTGATCGCACTTATATGTGTCGCTTGCCTCCGGAGACTAGCATCTTTACAGCGGAACTTTATGCTATTCTCTATGCTCTTCGTCTCCTGCTTTCTCGTTGTCAGTCTTCCTTTGTGGTTGTTGTTGACTCTCGTAGTGCCCTCATGGCTCTCGGGTGCTTTAATCCAGTTCATCCAGTAGTTGTCGAGATCCAGCATTGGCTGTTTCTCGTTCACAGTAAATTTAAGTCGGTTGAGTTTTGTTGGGTTCCCAGCCATATTGGCGTGTCTTTAAATGAGCGTGCGGATGCTGCCGCTAAGGAAGCTGTCCGCTCTTGTCCCATCTCTCGTAAAGGCATTCCGTATTCCGACTTTTACCCGGTTATCCATTCCTCAGTCCTTACCCGTTGGCAGGCTTCTTGGTTGTCTGTTACTGGTAACAAGCTACGTACTCTTAAATGTTGTGTTTCCTCGTGGCCGTCCTCCTTCCACCGTAACCGGCGGTGGGAAACAGCTCTGGCGAGGTTGCGCATTGGCCATACTCGCTTAACCCATGGTCACTTGATGGAGCGCCGCCCTGCTCCTTATTGTCCTAGTTGCATTGTCCCTCTTACGGTCGTGCATGTCCTTCTTGAATGTCCTGACTTCCAGGACGAGCGTGTGTCTTGCTTTCCGACCGCCCCTCGCGGTCACCTGTCCCTCGATAGAATTCTTGGTGACTCGGATACTTTTGATATCGTTCGCCTTATGCGTTTTTGTTCTCGTATTGGCATCCTTGGTGATATTTAGCGCCCTCTGATTATTTTGCGTATTTGATGGTGCTACATAGCCTTCCCGGTTTGGTGCCTTCTTTTGATAATTACTTACTTTGTAAAGAAGGTGGGGGTCTCCATGCTTGGCTTCAATTATCTTGGTGATTATAGATATGTTGTGTATAAATGTTTGGACATTAGAATAATTACCTTCTTTTCGTTAAAGTCAAAAGGTAGCTTGATTAATTCTAGGGTTTTTTGTTTTTTACTGGAGCAACTTTTGGTTAATGACGGAATCTAGCTCAAAGGTCCTTTATTTCATTGTTCTTCTTCATTTTAATGTGGTAGTTGTGATATGGATTGTTCTGGCTCACCTGTAAGGTTTTGCAATGTTAAATACTGTATATAATAATAGGAATTTGCCAGTCTTGTAACCATTTTTAGAGTTCCCGTAGATCTTTGTAAGGGCTCGATATCATTTTTTCAAGTTCCCTATACCATAAATCTTGGTGTCATCTGCAAAATTGATGTGGTTTGTAATAATTTGATTTGTCATTGAGGTATATAAGGTTTAGACCCTTGTGGTACGCTTCATGCCGTATTTTCCAGTCAAATCTGTTTCAGAGGAAGCTTTAATTTATTTGTTTTAATTAAGCAATCTTTTTATCCTTTATTCCATGTGCTTCATATTTCACTCCTAGCCTTTGATATGGTGCTTTATCAAACACAGTGTGTGTGTTTGAATAGCTGGTTATCAGAAAAAAATTGTGAACAGGTTTGTTTTTAACAAACCAATGTTTTGTAGATTTTACAAGAATATTAATGTTTCTTCCCTTCAGGACCTTGCAGATGTGAGGTCAAAGTAATTTGAAAGTTTTCTGCTTGGCAGTGTTAAAAATTTGAGTAACATTTGAAATCTATGTAGCGAGTTTAAGTGGCAGTAAGTTTGGCTGTCAATTCATTTAATAGCTTGGATTGAATTCCAGGTATTTGAAGTTTTTTTGAATGTTAGTTTGTAAGGCTCTTCCCATTTATGGTGCTGTTATAGGCAGATAGTTTATATATACACTATCTTGAAATAGTTATCTTCAGCAGTTTGAAACATTTGTAGTAATGGGATGTCTGGTGTGAATAATTTAGTGTTCATTACTAATATTTGGTAGGACACTTCAGTGCATCATTATATTAACAGATTGGACATGTCTAATGGTTTTGTTTCTTTTCTTCTTAGACTCGTAGAAAATTGAAGGGTTTGGTACCATTAGACAATATTGTTAGGAAACACTTTCATGTTTCCTATCAAGTTGTGACACTTGTGGGAAAAAAATTTTAGCTAATTTAGTTTAATCTTATCATTGATGTAAATTTTTACATCATTTCCACTAATCAATATGTTCCATAGCTTTAACTTTAGTCTATACATTTGTTTGAAAAGTGAAATTTGTTAGATTAAATTAACTATTAAAATAATGGCTAAAATTTATCTTTTGCAGTTTAACCTGATAACTTTAAAAATGAGTAGTTTGGTATGCAAAGCTTTTAAGTTGTCAAAATTAGTTTTCACTTATAAAATATAATGTTGCTTAAAGGTATAATATTACCTTTTTATATAACTTGTTAAAGGTAAAATATATAAAGCTAATAAAAACTTAAGTTTAATTATATAAAGCTATAAGTATATATAACTAAGTTATAATATAAACTTAAAGTTTAACATAACTGTTATATATACTTATATTATAGCTTTATATAATTAACGAACTTAAGTTCATATTAGCTTTATATATTTTGTATTATACCTTTGTTTATTATAGTTTTATATAAACTTTTATAGCAAGTTTTTTTTAGATATTGTTTGTAATATTAATTTCCAGCATGATTAAATTATAGCTACTTTCAGGATAAAGTATAAAGTATTTTCATTAAAAGATTTAATAGTATACAATATAACTAATGTTGACAATTTTGTTTCAGGTTGAGGTTTCAACTGAAGACTCCAAACAACTTCAAAGGCCAGGAAAACATCCAGAGTACCAAGGACAACAACCACCTGTAAAAGAAAAATAAAGTATATCAAACAGGGACACTCATTTTATTAACACTAACAAATTACTACCAAAACCCCTAAGTCCCAATCTTTTAAGATTGGCTCAGCAAGGCCTACCCCTTATTTGCATTTTGAGGCAGGACTTGTTGGCTGAAAGAGTGGAACACATCTTTTGGTTACATGATGTACATAGGCTTCTTGTAAAGCCTATGTACATCATGTTCCAGGCACTAAACCTCTGGATGTATCCACTCTTTCAGTGAACAAGCCCTGTAGTTATTAACAATGTTTGCACATTGTTAAGGGTCCCTACACCTATGCAATTCTAGTCCATCTATTGGATGGGTAGTAGAGCAGGGCTCTGAAAAAGCCAAGCCAGGGAAATCTGCAGGACTGCCTGGTCCCCTTCTATGAAATGGGGTAGGATCAGTACAAACTGCATCAATCCCTGCAGGTGGTAACAGTAGGACTTTGGTACACATCTATAAATGGACTAGATACAAAAAGTGTTAATTATTTGATATAGCTAAAACATTTAATTCAACATACCAGTTTATTGGATGTGCAGAGTAGAACAGCTACACTTCTTAAGCCAGTCAATTCCTTGATATCATAATCTCCATTACCACCTGAAACATTTAACCAAATTAGCTTATAAATTTTGTATTAAAAGTTGCTTTGCAAACTCAAATGGCTAATGTGCCTTAACATTTTATTCTCACTAATGCTAATCAAGCACATGACTTAGATATGGCTACTCAAACTATTTAAGTTTAACAAGTACTTTAAAGTACAGAAAGAATTTTTACTTTACATTATCTACATGCAACCACCGATGCCTTACTTATTTTTCTATTTAAAATATTCACCAACACTAACCCCATTCTGAATGTCAAGCAATCAACACCTTCAAACTCTAGGATGAACAGCTGGACTTCCCAATTCTGAAAGAAAAAGCCTATTTAAACTAGTTACATTAAAAAAATATGAAGTACAGTTACTAGTCAATATTTAATTTGTCTCTTGTACCATTATTTTTTTTTAACTTTTAATTATGAACAAATCCATGAGGTCAATTTACCTCCCTGTTGCAATTTCTTTTTAAATGTCATGGGACATTTCAACCCTCATCACAGCCCTTGTGGATTTGGTCATTTGATGCATCACACTATTGTGTGCAATTTATAGATGGAAAAACTTTTAGCCAATTATTTTAGAACCAAGTAACTGAAGTTAAGCAAACCAATTACCATTTAAATAAACATTCTAAATACCCTCAATTCTTAAATTAAATAAAGTGTAACATTACCATTTTAAATTTTCTTTGCTATTCAAAACAATTCCTGCAAGGACTAAACTTTTATTGTACCCACTTATCAAGGCCTAGAACTACAGTTTTTATCCCCCATTTCCAGGCCCCTTCACTATTTAAATACTACTTATTAAACTAATTATAGCAGTACTCTTAACTGTCAGAATGATAGAGGGCAAAAGTATCTTTGCAATTTCAGGCCTTTAGTCCCCCCACAAAGCAGCCCATTACAGCTGACTAACTCACAGGGGCATAGGGTGAAAAACTCAGCCCACCATTTCTTGCCAGGATTCAACCTGGGACCACGATCACATCTCCAGTGTGCTGTCTGCTCAGCTGGCCAGCCCCTGTGCTACTTTCTGTAGCATACAAGTTCCACCAATTGTTCTGTACACTGTTCCTGAAGTTATGTTGGAAGCACCCTCCACAACCTGTCAATGAAATATTTAATATGGTTAATAAAAATTTTCCCCACAGCAATGTTTAAACTTAAATATTTGCCTTTTTCAAAATACACTATTTACCTACTTCCCCCACCCCGTCTTTCATTTATTGATTCTAGAAAAAAGCCCTTTTAGTAACAATTTGGTAACAATTTAAAAAGTAGCATACTGAAATCTTATTTTCAATTATAATTTAAAGTTGGTATTCCCCCGCCCCTGCATCCCCATATTGGTAATAATTTATATAGCTAAAACATGTAATTCAACATACCAGCTTCATAGATGTGCAGAGTAGAACAGCCACTTGCTGCTTTGATACCATTGTAATCTAGCAAAGTACCTGAAACATTTAACTAAATTAGCTTATAAATACAGCTTTTTACTCTAGTTTCTTTGCAAATTCACAATGGTAGTGTTCCTTTAAAATTGGCTAAAATTTTAAATTTTATTAATGCTAATCAAGCAATTAAAAAGGTAGATATGGCTATTCAAGTTAAGTTTAGTACATTTAAGTGGAGAAAGATACTTCAGACATAATGCTACATTGTTTAAATTTAATATATAATGCAAATCTTTAATTTATCATTACTACCACACTCACCCGATTCTGAATGTCGAGCAAACACCACCTTCAAACTAGGATGTTGTTCTGGACTTCCTAATCTATAGTCTGAAAGAAAAAGCATATTTAAACTTCAATTATATATTACAATTAGATGAAGTACAGTTACCAGTTATTTGTGTTGTAACTTTTTTTACTTTCAATTACGAAATTGTTACAAACATTTATATGAACTGTTTCAGGTTGTGGGACAGATGCTCCTAGATGAACAGAAGATCCAAAAGGCCAAGACAACTCCAGAGACAATCACCTGTAAAAGAAAAAAACATTAAACAGGGACACTAATTTTATTATCACCAATGCCTAATAATAAGGCCAAAAAATCCTAACAGCCTATCTTTTAACAGGCTCAAGGCCTATCCCTTCCTCTGATTTTAGTGCAGAGCTTGTTCCCGGAATGGGTGCATTACATCCACCACTTTAGTGCCAAACACATTGTACATATGCTTTACTGAAAGCACTGTACAATGCATGCCAGACAAGTTTTAGATGCAAACAAGCCCTGTGAGAATTAACAATGTAACCATTGTTAAGGGTCCCTAAACCTATGCAAATCTAGTCCATCTATTAGACGAGTAGTAGAGCAAAGCTCTGAAAAAGCCATGCCAGGGAAATCTGCAAGACTGCCTGGTCCCCTTTTATGAAATGGGGTAGGATCAGTACAAACTGCATCATCCCCTGTGGGTTGTAACAGTAGGACATGGTTACACACCTATAAATGGACTAGATAAGAGAAGATTAGGTCATTGATATAGCTAAAACATCAAATTCAAACTCACCCACTTTTGTAGAGTAAAGGAGACTCACTCCAAGCCAGTCCATGCATCAATCACTTTCACCTGGAAAATATTTCAACAAATTAATTTCAGATTTAAAGCCAATCTTGCTTTAATTTTCAAATTAGCATTCAGTAGTTTACAAATTCAGATGGAAAAAATTACTTTAAGGAATTTACCTTTCCTACATATTCTAGTAGCAGTAGTAAAGATCTAATTTAGCAATATAAATATATATGGCATCAATTTGCCAAGTTTCAGTAAATGTCATTTGAGAAACTATCCACAACTGCACTTCAATGGCAATTTACATTTAAATAATATAGCATTGGCTAAAGTTAAGTTATTACTATTTTTTTACTTTTATGCAAATCTATTTAGATTAACCTTTACTACAACTCGCCTGATTCTGTTTAAGCAACTGACAGAGGGACTTCTGGACTTTCCAAACACATTCTGGAAAACTATATAAATTTAAAACCAAGCTAAAGTAAACATTGAATATTTTTTTTTTACTTTCAAGGGAAAAATACCATCACTTAGAACAAAACTTTTCCTGCCATTAACTTAAATTGACTCATGATTACCCTTAAGTGTTATACATTTATAGATTAAAGCTTATTTAAAACATTTAATGTTAACTAAAGATTTATATTTCATTAAAATTTTATTAATAAAACACCCTCAACTATGCCATTTAAGATCTAATGCCTCACATTACAATTTTCACAATTTCAACATACCATTCTATTCAATACATTCCTGAAAGGACTAAACTTGCAGATATGGTACCCACTAGCCTAAGCCTAGACTTCCATACCCATTCAAGTTCCATACCTTAATATTTAATAGGTTTTTAGCAATTAACTTCTACCCTCTAATTCCAATGTACACAACACTACTTACTGTAGATCTGCAAGTATTTTCCTGCAGCTCTTTGTTGCCAGGACCTTCCACAACCTGTCATGTGAACAGTAAATATTACTAAAAAGTTATTTGCATAGCTATGTTATTTTGTTCATACCTGTACCACCAGTTTAACAGTTGCCGTTTTAAATGGCACTAACTATCTTTTTGTCCCACCTTTATTACAAACAAAGCTATAGTCATTTCAAGTCAACATCCTATACAAATTTTATTTTCCAACAACTTTAGTCATGAACATTTTTCTGGAACATTGCAAAAACTTTAATTTAACAACCATGTATAACATTTGAATAAAAGCAATACAAAATTTATATATACAAATTCTTATTCTTTTTGCAACCACTGCTTACTACTATGGGGACAAATTTATTCTGTTGAATTATGTACCAAGCTTTTTAGTCTGAAAATTCAACTGTTCAACCCAACTGTTCAGTGTCAAAAGGGAGGGGGGGTGTCCATTTACTGTACCACTTACATTTTAGTGTTTGCTTCATCCACTATTCTGATGTTAGCTGGAACATTTGTGCCAGCTGCTGGTTTGAAAGGGAGGCATACCACGTGCCAATTCAGGAAGCTTTCCACGTTCCTCACTGCATGTCAGCTCAGGACCTCACTACCATGTTGGGAGGCAGTTGAAGACTAACCAATCAACATCCCAGGCTGGAGAGCAGTGCCAGCTCGGGGAGAATTTACCACCTGCAAATAATTTAACACTCTTAATCTACACCATCTATCTCATCTTTACCTAGCCCCCAAACCTTACATTTGTCAGCATTAAACTGCATCTGGTAGTCTTAACCATTTCAAAACTATATAGGGCATCGGTATTTTTTATTTGCCAATTCTGCAACTATTGCAGTCTAAACCATAATCTTGCGAATAACCGAGGTCCAAGGAGAGCTTTTAGGCACTACTTACAACACTTCTCCCAACTTAACCCCATTTATACTAATTTCCTTTGGTATAGCCATGACCTAATCAACTTCAGTCAGCATTCCCAATGATCCGAGCCCCTATCAATTTTGCGCCATTATCAAAATCTCTGCTGAAGTCAAGGTACACAAAATCACAAACCTTATCACTATTTCAACTATGCAACCTAATCCATGAACATTTAGTAATAAAACTATGCGATTCATGTATCTAGTCATGTTTCTCAAAAAGAGTAGAGAAATGGCACTTGCAATGTTAGATTCTAGTAACTTTCCTCACAATAGACTAAGCTAATTGGTCACTAACTTAAGCGTTAAAGTCAACTCAAATTTTTCCTTTAAAACTTGCTATATTAGGAACTTTCCACGACCGGCCTTTACCCGACATAATTAAATAGGGTAAAAACGGTATATTAAATTCAGTAAAACTACGGTAAATTCAATATGATAAACTTGCATTCTTTAAGCATGGGCTGCATAGTAAGTGAACTAAACTAAATGTTAAGCACCCTGGCAAACCACTTCGTTCTATTCAATTTATTTAATCACTTTCTCCGGCTAGAATTTTTAAATTAGATTAAAGGAACACCCTCCCTGGTAACGGCTGAACTAGTTAACCAAATACAAATATTTAGGTAAAATACTTTCATAAAACCCGTCTACTTCCCCCACCAGTAGACTTGTTCAGCTAAAGGCATAATGTAATGTTCCACTTTAGTAAATAAAGACTTAAAAAAACACTACCTCATCTGTGTAGTTACCGGTTACCTGACATTCTACGCTTAAAATAACCCATCTATTCCCCATAATTGTTCGATATAACTTACCTCTCACCCGCTGGTCGAGTACACAGCAGTATATATCCTCCTTCATCACTCTCCGCGTGGATACTATTTCGTTCTGGCCGCAAATTGCCTCAAATCACCTACGTTGTCCATAAACATATATAGAAGAGCAACTGACCGTAACACCCGTATAGCGATCAGCACATAACGTGGGAACAATAGTAGTACTGCTGTCAAAACATAGATGGCGCCAGGACAAACGGTAATTCCTATGGACTCTGATACAAGACACTCCGTACATTGACAACATCGCACACTAATATTTTTACCACTTCGGACACCAGCTTTAGACGTTTCGCATATGTGTACGTGTTCCATATTAAAACGACAATATAATGCTATTAACAATTAAAATCTTCTATTTAACAGGCATATAGTTATTAAATGAAGTTTAGTGATGTAATAGACATAATCCGGAGTTGGTAAGGACGCCGCCCGCCAGCGTAAACACAACACACCCGAATGCCCACAAACACGATACAACGCACAAAACACAACACTTCTGTCAGTTTTTTGATAAACTCCTTTTATATTTATTATGTGATAGTTATACTTGCATAAAATGATAACTATTATAGGTAAGCGCCTAATATTTAATATTAATCAATAAAAAAGAAGTCAGAAGCCACACGCCTGTCTGTACATGTCTTTTGTGTAAAAGTATTTTGGGCGCTCATGTACTTGTGCGCTAGCTGGCGTTCACAACTGTTCTCGCCTACAAGCATTAGAATTAAACAAACGAATTTATTTTTTCATTTATATACAAGAAGAGAAGGCTACTCTTGAGTCTGTAATATTCATCTGATCACTGGTCTCCCATTTGGTCCTCATTGATTTATAAAATAAAAAAAAAATAAAATGTTTATTTAGGTAAGGTACATACATACAATAATTTTTTACAAAGATTGGTTGACTTATAGGTAGAGCTAGTACAAACAATGCCTAAAGCCACTATTACGCAAAGCGTTTCGGGCATGATAAACTTAAATGACAAGCTTAATACTAATTGAGGATAATGAGTAGAATGAAAACAAGAAATGAAAACATAGATGAAAAAGCAGCACAAATACAATTATGTCGACAAACAGCGCTCTTAAAAAAAAAAAAAAAAACAGACATTGGTTGACAATAGAAGGGTAAGGTAGGTTACAGGGAATTTATTAGGTATAGCTTCGTTTTTAACTTAAACTGGTTGAGAGAGGTACAGTCTTTAACATGGTTGGGAAGGTCATTCCACATGGGCCCCTTGATTTGTAGAGCATTTCTAGTTTGATTAAGTCGTACTCTAGGAATATCAAAACTGTCTTACTTAAAACTTATCTTAACTTATCTTACTTAAAAACTTAATATCAAAACTTATCTTACTATTATTGAATGTCAATAACCGTATTATGCAATTTCAATTTCTTCTATTTCTTTCTTTATTATGCACCCCATACTCATCCCGTGGGCGGTGGTGTAAAGGATTACAGAGGCACATAATCGGTTCAGGAACTGAACCCTCTAGTTCGGTTAGCTAAGCAAGTAACAGTGTTTGACGCTAGTTACAAAATTATTAATGTTGTATACACATGTACACACACTCATACATACATGTACACACACACACACACACACACACACACACACACACACACACACACACACACACACACACACACACACACACACACACACACACACACACATATATATATATATATATATATATATATATATATATATATATATATATATATATATGTCGTACCTAATAGCCAGAACGCACTTCTCTGCCTACTATGCTAGGCCCGATTTGCCTAATAAGCCAAGTTTTCATGAATTAATTGTTTTTCGACTACCTAACCTACCTAACCAAACCTAACCTAACTTTTTCGGCTACCTAACCTAACCTAACCTAAAAAGATAGGTTAGGTTAGGTTAGGTAGGGTTGGTTAGGTTTGGTCATATATCTACGTTAATTTTAACTCCAATAAAAAAATATTGACCTCATACATAATGAAATGGGTAGCTTTATCATCTCATAAGAAAAAAAATTGAGAAAATATAATAATTCAGGAAAACTTGGCTTATTAGGCAAATCGGGCCTTGCATAGTAGGCCGAGAAGTGCGTTCTGGCTACTAGGTACGACATATATATATATATATATATATATATATATATATATATATATATATATATATATATATATATATATATATATATATATGTCGTACCTAGTAGCCAGAATGCACTTTTCGGCCTACTATGCAAGGCCTGATTTGCCTAATAAGCCAAGTTTTCCTGAATTAATATATTTTCCCTAATTTTTTTCTTATGAAATGATAAAGCTACCTATTTCATTATGTATGAGGTCAATTTTTTTTATTGTAGTTAAAATTAACGAAGATATATGACCGAACCTAACCAACCCTACCTAACCTAACCTAACCTATCTTTTTAGGTTAGGTTAGGTTAGGTAGCCGAAAAAGTTAGGTTAGGTTAGGTTAGGTAGTCGAAAAACAATTAATTCATGAAAACTTGGCTTATTAGGCAAATTGGGCCTTGCATAGTTGGCTGAGAAGCGCGTTCTGGCTACTAGGTACGACATATATATATATATATATATATATATATATATATATATGTCGTACCTAGTAGCCAGAACTCACTTCTCAGCCTACTATTCAAGGCCCGATTTGCCTAATAAGCCAAATTTTCCTGAATTAATATATTTACTATAATTTTTTTCTTATGAAATGATAAAGCAACCCTTTTCTCTATGTATGAGGTCAATTTTTTGTTATTGGAGTTAAAATTAACGTAGATATATGACCGAACCTAACCAACCCTACCTAACCTAACCTAACCTATATTTATAGGTAAGGTTAGGTTAGGTAGCCAAAAAAAGCTAGGTTAGGTTAGGTTAGGTAGGTTAGGTAGACGAAAAAACATTAATTCATGAAAACTTGGCTTATTAGGCAAATCGGGCCTTGAATAGTAGGCTGAGAAGTGCGTTCTGGCTATTAGGTACGACATATATATATATATATATATATATATATATATATATATATATATATATATATATATATATATATGTCGTACCTAGTAGCCAGAACGCACTTCTCAGCCTACAATGCAAGGCCCGATTTGCCTAATAGGCCAAGTTTTCCAAAATTAATATATTTTCTATAATATTTTTCTTATGAAATGATAAAGCTACCCATTTCATTATGTATGAGGTCAATTTTTTTTTATTGGAGTTAAAATTAACTTAGATATATGACCGAACCTAACCAACCCTAACCTAAAGTCATACTGCCAAACTTGTCAAAAATTTTTGAAAAACTTATATACAAGCAGCTTTACTCATATCTAGCCAAACTCAATATACTTAGCCCTTGCCAATATGGCTTCAGACCCCAAAAAAGCACTAACGATGCACTTATTAGTATGCTTAACTCGATTCATACAGCTCTTGATAAAAAGGAGTTCCCTGTTGGGTTATTTGTGGACCTGCGTAAAGCTTTTGATACTGTCAACCACCATAACCTTCTTCTTAAATTACATCATTATGGAGTCAGAGGACACTCCCTACAATACCTCGAGTCCTACCTTACTGACAGGCTCCAATATGTTTCTGTGAATAATACAATTTCTCCCACCCTACCCATCAACATTGGTGTTCCTCAGGGCAGCATACTTGGCCCTCTCCTCTTTCTCATCTACATTAATGACCTTCCAAATGCCTCCCAACACCTCAAACCAATTCTATTTGCTGACGACACAACCTTCATTTACTCCAGTCCTGACCCTCTTGCTCTAAATGCCACAGTAAATACTGAGCTAAATAAAGTCCATCTTTGGCTAACTGCCAACAAACTCACCCTTAACATTGACAAAACCTTCTATATTCTGTTTGGCAATAAATCCTCTAATCTTATAAATCTCAAAATAAACAATACCCAAATTTGTAACAAATTAGATGGCAAATTCCTTGGCATTCTCATTGACCACAAGCTGAATTTCCAGGGACACATTCTAAATATATCAAAAAAGTCTCTAAAACTGTGGGCATTCTTTCTAAGATCAGATATTATGTACCACGCCCTGCCCTGGTGACTCTCTATTACTCCCTTATCTATCCTTATCTCAACTATGGTATTTGTGCTTGGGGTTCCACTACCCAAAATCACTTACGTCCTCTAATTACCCAACACAAAGCCGCTATTAGGACAATATCCAACTCTGGCCCCAGACATCACTCGGTACCCCTACTCAAATCTCTTAATATGTTAGATATTAAGTCACTGCACATTCTCTCATGTGTATTATACATATATAAAACGCTAAACCATAATGCCAATCCTGATCTTAAAAGCTTCATAGAAGGTTGTAACAGAACCCATGAGCACCACACCAGAAATAAATACAGTTTTGATATTCCTAGAGTACGTCTTAATCAAACCAGAAATGCTCAGCAAATCAAGGGGCCCAGAATGTGGAATGACCTTCCCAACCATGTTAAAGACTGTACCTCTCTCAACCAGTTTAAGATAAAAACTAAACACTACCTAATAAATTCCCTGTAATCTACCTCACTCCTTTAATCAACACTGTTTGTCAACCTATTGTATTTGTGCTGCTTTTTCAGTCATGTTCCCCCTTTTTTTTTTTTTTTATCTTTATTTGTATTTGTTCTCAACACCTTTTAATCTTTATGCTCAATTAGTATTAAGTTCTAGATATTAATGTTTTTCTTGCCCGAAACGCATTGCGTAATAGTGGCTTTAGGCATTGTATGTACTAGCTCTATCTATATATCAATCCATTAATGTAACATCACTTGTATGTGTATACCTTACCTGAATAAACATCTGAATCTGAATCTGAATCTGAATCTGAATCTGAACCCAACCTAACCTAACCTAACCTATCTTTATAGGTTAGGATAGGTTAGGTAGCAGAAAAAGTTATGTTAGGTTAGGTTAGGTAGGTTAGGTAGTCGAAAAAGCATTAATTCATGAAAACTTGGCTTATTAGGCAAATCAGGCCTTGCATAGTAGGCTGAGAAGTGCGTTCTGGCTACTAGGTACGACATATATATATATATATATATATATATATATATATATATATATATATATATATATATATATATATATATATATATATATATATATATATATATATATAACTTATATATATATATATATATAAAACTTCAGGCCTGGTCCGAACATATGGAATGTTTTTTTGTGAATTACCATGCATCGTCTCTCCTGTTTGCTTGCCAGAGTATTCTACAATACCTACAGACTCCAGCTCTTTAATAACAGTTACTCTTTTCTTAAAGCTTTCCTGCCCTTTGAGGACTGTGTAATAACGGTGCATTGTGATGAGAGTATCTGGGGAGGGCTGAGGTTCTAAGGGAACCCACTGCGTTTTCCCTTTTCATAATACTCTTTTACAAAATATCTCATTTCTCAAATATATTAGCCTCAAACGATTATTATTATCCCATATGAATAAGGAGTTCACGGTAGTACCTCTGGCACTGTTCCACACTCCACAGTCGTCTGGAAAGCTCGACCGTGTTTTGGCGCCCTTAGTAAGATTATGTGAATTGTCAACCACAGAAAATGTATCTTCTTTAGGCCCATTTGGGACACTTTTAAACACCTTGCTGTTCTCTCGCAAATGCCAATAGACTTCTTCTACAGCTAAAAATTTTCCATTGCGAAGCTTGCCAGAGCTTTCGCTATCGTTATCAGTCGACAATTGAGTTTTTTTTTTAAAGTGTGTCTCCTTAAAGTCATACTGTATTTTGGACACAAAAGTAGTAAAATCCTTTCCGACTGGAGTTGATGTATACATAAGGGGGTACAGATAATGGTGATTGACACAAACTTAGAGGTGTGGATGTAATAGTGCTTAGTAACTGGGTACTGTTTATGGATATGTGACCCAGTGGAGGCAAGGACATTAATGGAACTAAATGGTTAGGTGTCCATGATTTATCCCCTTCCTTGAGATTGCCGCTCCACATAATATAAATGGGATCCTGCCTGTATCCCTCACACCGAGGGATAATTTTGGTATTGAGAATACCTATACATTTGTCAAGCATGCCGTTGACAGACGGATATACAGATATTATTTCTCTGTTTACAACAGAACTTGCTGCATACATTGTCATAACTGATGAATCTTTTCCAGGGATGGCAGAATAGAGACAAACTTCAGTGAAATCAGGAGACACCAGGTTTAAATCCTGGTGTCCATTAAATATTTAATGGAAATTAGTGGTGTTTGAGCAAGCTAATCAACGTCAAACATGTTTACGTTGTTGTTCTTCATCTGTAGTACTGAGCTCTACACATATGGGTAGCTTTGCCGCAGGCTGTTTACTGCTCTGAGAAATAAACATAAATCATTATGCCTGGAGCCCGCGGTGCCCGGCGCCTTGCTGTGGGAAGTCAGAGATGTTTATGATTCTGGTCTAGGAATACCGTGGGATTTCACCAAAATGTGTTGTATACAATGAAATGATTATACATTGCTCTGTTGTGAACATTGTATACAGTACCTCAAGATATAAATCCCACACCACTTAACTAGCTCCCAGATACCTAATTAATTCCCTACTCTCTGTAAATGTCTTCCTGGTGTGTGTGTGTGTGTGTGTGTGTGTGTGTGTGTGTGTGTGTGTGTGTGTGTGCGTGTGTGTGTGTGCGTGCGTGCGAGAGAAAAAAATTAGTTAGTAAGTAGTTAGTAATAGTTGATTGACAGTTAAGAGGCGGGCCGAATGAGCAGAGTTCAACCCGCGCCTGCACAACTAGGTGAATACTCTCTCACTCTCTCTCTCACCACCCACATATGTGTTGTATGTGGATGCTGAAGTTCAGTCTCTTGTCTATGTATAGGTCAAGGAACTTTCCATAATCATTATTGCTAATGTTAACATTGTGTATCTGAAGTTGAATTTGGTTTTAGGATTCTTCCGAACAAAAATAGTAGTCGGTCTTTTTTATGTTTAATGTGAGTTTGTTAGTTTACATCCATGAGTGGACTTTTTAAATCTGTTATTTTCATTATTATATAGTGCGTTTGGGTTGGGGTCTGAATAGATGAAGGTAGCATCGTCAGAAACTTATGTTTACACTTATTGGAAGTATCTAAGTATCAACTAAAGTATCTTCACACTTGACTTAAACTTTAGTAGCTATTTTCTGGACCATTCCTCAAGTTTCGGAGGTCAACGAAGATGGAATTCACATGAAATGGATTATGTTACCATCACTAATAATGTTGTGTTTTTCTCTGTCTAGCTTTGGACACGGTCATGTTACAATTGTGTCTTAGAGAGTTGCGCGCAATTAAGGATGATAGAAATCACTTACAATTAATGCAGGATGGTAGAAAATCAGAGTTAATGCATCAAGTTTGGAGACTTGAATTGAAATTGAAATTGAAATAAGTTTATTGAGGTAAAATATACACAAAGGGATGAGGTAGTTCAAGCTATTCTCACCCCGTTCAGTGCATCGTGTTAATACATACATAGACACACACACTTGTACACATTTTAGTGTAACAAGCAAGGCAAATAGTTCTGTTTGATGGGTAGAGGCAACTGCACTTGCAGCTGCACCCGTGGAGCGGTGTAGGAAACCATCAATGTATATGATTTGAGAGAGAGAGAATGATCTGTGGACAGAGCATCAATATGGCGTAAGGAAATTGGGCTTTGCCTCAAGATGAAGCATAATAAAGAACCCGAATATCAGGGGAAAAAATTACATTAAAAACTGTCCACTTGATACATATATATAATCACGTTTTAAACATTTCAATTGTATTATTTGCATATATATATATATAATTAGGAAGTAATGTTTATCTGGGTAAGTTGTCAGCTTTTATGAACTAATAGCTAGTGCGGCTTGTATACTGGGTACATCCGGTCTCTTACCCTCGACTGCGGCGGTAACTTTATGGTCAGGAAGCCACAAATATTTACAGTTCAAGTTCAAGTATGTTTATTGAGACAAGAAAAAAATACATTTCAAAGGGATAGAGTAACTTAGGCTATTTCTAACCCCTCTACTGCAAGTCCCTCAAGGGGCGCACAAATTCAGTAAGTACAAATAGACAATTAACATTACAAGAATCCCATTTAACATTGCAGGTTAATATAGTAAGTACAGCATCTAATTGTTACACTCTTGGGGCAAAATTTTTGTAGCTCCTAAGTATACTGTCTATCATACCATTATCACACATACAAACAATTTGATGTGGTACATTACTTATTTCCTTATTTCTATAGTTATCAATTAGTTGACACTCTAATACATAATGTTCTAAGGTGTGGGCGTGCGGCATACTACATAATTTACAATCCTTATCTTTTTCACTGACATCAACTCCGTATTGCCAGATATATTTGTAACCTAATCTTAATCTCATGTAAATTGAATCCTTCAAAGTTGACTTTCCTTTACCATAGGTGAAGGACGAGTTTGTATTTATTACTGAATAATTCTTAAGTGTGTTACTACTATCCACTATTGCCATTCTTTTTATCATTTCTTCATCTTCATTTCCTCTTATTAATGTTATATATACATGTACACATAATCATACATACATGTACATATATATACATATGCGGTAAATCCAGAGAAATGAAATATGGAATTTTCCGCATACAAATGATTATTGTTTCGTGATCGTCAATTGCATATATACATATACATTCACATACATATTCAATCACCCACACAAATACACACATCAATAATCTTTGTATCACAAGTGATTCAACAAGAGGCTCACAAGTCACTATACTAGGCACTTTACATCTATGGTGAGTCGTCCAATTACTAGTCTTGCTCTACACCCACCCAACTGGGCGGCAGCTTAACAGTCATGTGCTCCACACCCACCCAACTGGGCGGCAGCTTAACAGTCATGTGCTCCACACCCACCCAACTGGGCGGCAGCTTTACAGTCATGTGCTCCACACCCACCCAACTGGACGACAGCTTAACAGTCATGTGCTCCACACCCACCCAACTGGGCGGCAGCTTAACAGTCATGTGCTCCACACCCACCCAACTGGGCGGCAGCTTAACAGTCATGTGCTCCACACCTACCCAACTGGGCGGCAGCTTAACAGTCATGTGCTCCACACCCACCCAACTGGGCGGCAGCTTAACAGTCATGTGCTCCACACCCACCCAACTGGGCGGCAGCTTAACAGTCATGTGCTCCACACCCACCCAACTGGGCGGCAGCTTAACAGTCATGTGCTTCACACCCACCCAACTGGGCGGCAGCTTTACAGTCATGTGCTCCACACCCACCCAACTGGGCGGCAGCTTAACAGTCATGTGCTCCACACCCACCCAACTGGGCGGCAGCTTTACAGTCATGTGCTCCACACCCACCCAACTGGGTGGCAGCTTTACAGTCATGTGCTCCACACCCAACCAACTGGGCGGCAGCTTAACAGTCATGTGCTCTACACCCACCCAACCGGGCGACAACTTTACAATCATTTGCATGAATTACTTACAGTAAGCAAATTTTAGAAACTTCGCTAAGATTTTGGGCAGCACATCATTATAAATGAAGTACTTACACTTTTCTTGGACACCAGTGATGGTGTTATCTCTGAATTCCGCGATTTTTTTTAAATTCCAGTACTGTATATAATGACGGAAAGTATGCGAATAGTTCTGCAATAGTGATCCTATCCTGCGTCATAATTTACATACATATCTACTTCTGTTTTGTGTATTAAAATTACTACATTTTTATGTTAATTTATTGCTGTAAATGATGATGATGATAAATTTCAATAAATGTAAGTAAGAACATAAGAACGGAAACTGGTCGCGTAAATGGAAATGGTTGGGTACATTTAATTTCACCTACCTAATGCGAATATTCATGTGTCCGGACACTGGCGATGGTGTGGTATTGCCTATTTATTTGACCATATCTTTGCTTTCATTTAAGATATGTTTTCCTTGAAATGTATTTACATTATCGTCTACATCTGTCTTTATTCTGAAATAAAAATCTTTGACGTTACTTTGCATATCTGTACATTAATTATAAAATTGATTGGCTTGTGTGCAGGCCTTCACACTCCCTGAGCGAGCCATCAAGTAACTATAAAAAGGCATATATCTTCAATTTCACTTCAGTTATATTTATACCAAAGTATTAACATGCAGCTTATATGTCTTTCTGATGACATAAAAAACTTCGTTTTTTACAATATATAGATTCAATTAACATTGATTTTCAAAAGGTCATAGTTCCCATCGAAAGGGAGAGCGTCGGTCAAGAAGCCTTGTTTAAAATATGAATATTTTTCCTCTCTAATAAGGTATAATCTCTGTGATGCATTAACACAAACTATTTTATATCTGCCTTTCTGATAACATATATAAATATAATCTTTATTTGTGAATATTTGTTAATTAAGCAATATATCAGAGAGCGTGTAGGGTTCGGTGTTCTATGAACTAAAAGGACTGGAGTAGTTTAAATAGCGAACGCATACCAACGAATAACGCTAGTATCTATATAACAAATTTATTGTCATGTGGAATTGATTTAACTTCCAGACACTTTTTTTTAATAAATATTAAATATTTTGTGGCTGTTTATGAAAAATATTATTATAAATACACATTCTACTTGTTAATATTACCAATTAAATTTGCGACAATTTGAGCCATGAAATACGACGACTGGATCACTGTGTACAGGAGGCTGATATGGCAGCAAACACTCTCCAGGCGACCATATATCTTGGATAAGTCGCTCCACATAATTGTCGCTTGGACCGTCGACTTCCTATGGCGTCACCTCTCACATATTTACGTCTCATTTCGCTATGAAATTAGATTATTTCAGAGTAAAAATAGGTTTGATCATGTTCTACGTGTAGCACCAACATTATAGTAAGTAAATATATCATATTTCTTCATTACTTACGTAATGCTAGGACGATTTGTGTAGTTTTGGGCCGATTTGGGTAATTCTATGGACCCGTTCCATGGGTTCTTGCTGCTCCTCACCCCTCGTTCGTCACCCTCCTATCCCTTTGCCCTTCACATTCCCCTCCCCACTATTTCAGCTCCTCATCTATTCCTCACACCTTTGTTCTCTCCTTTCCCTCTTCCATGCTCATCACCCTTCTCTAAACTTCTCGTGTTATCTCGCCCTCCAATTTATTCCTCTTCTACTTCCCCATCCCCCATGCTCATCTTCTCCACCTCCCTCTTACTCATCTTCTCCACCTCCCTCTTACTCATCTTCTCCAACTCCTCCTTGCTCATCACCTCCCACTCCCCCTTGCTCATCACCTAACTCCCCCCCTCGCTCATCACCTCCCACTCCCCCTCGCTCATCACCTCCCACTCCCCCCTCACGCTCATCACCCCCCACTCCCCCCCTCGCTCATCACCTCCCACTCCCCCCCTCGCTCATCACCTCCCACTCCCCCTTACTCATCACCTCCCACTCCCTCCTGGCCTCTTTCACACACCGGCCCAACGTGAGGAGACTCTTAATCGCCCTTTGAGTTGTTTTTAAGGACTCCATGGATGGGAGGGGCGGGGGGGGGGGGGGCGGCGTCTGTTTCTATGGTAACATCTCTCGGCTTCCTCTTCTCCCCCTTAATCCTTCCTTAACCTCGACATTTATATAAATAATGTAGTTCAGAGCATATATATATAGATGATGGAATTTATAATAAATTGGATTATAAAATCTTATAAAGCCACAGAATTTGCAATTTTTAAATATTAGGACATCAATAAATTTGTTAATAAAGACGTTATCATCTATATATATATATATATATATATATATATATATATATATATATATATATATATATATATATATATATATATATGAGAGAGAGAGAGAGAGAGAGAGAGAGAGAGAGAGAGAGAGAGAGAGAGAGAGAGAGAGAGAGAGAGAGAGAGAGAGAGAGAGAGAGAGAGAGAGAGAACATAAGAAAATAATCATGCGAGGCTCTATGATATAGCAGCGGAACCGTACAAACCCAAGCAACCTACTTAACCAATCGAGGCCAATGTGCACAGGAAGCCTCTCAATATTACGGTGCTTTAATTTTGAATAGTTCGCATTTTTATCGGATTAGTAGAGTCCGTTAAAAGCGTGACTTGTTATAAACGAGGACGGGTTGCTGTCTCAACGATAATGGGTATGATAAATGTAAGGAAATGCCCGTACCCTGTTCAGGTGATCAAGAAGGGTATGAACACTGAAATCAGAATAGCCGCAGCCATTCTCAATCTACTCTAAGACCGGCAAAGAATTCGAATCTCGGTATACATAAATCATGTTGGCGGAGCCAGCACCAGGACCGACATTCATTAGCAGGAAGTTTAGTAGTAGGTAACTAGGCAAATGGATAAGAAAATAGGTATAAGTAAGAAGGGAGATAAGTAGATAGGTATATATGCAATGTGGGTAGTTAAGTTGAAAGATGGGTAAGAAGGAAGGTAGGCAATTAGACATGAAGGTACAGGGGGTAAATCAGCCGGTAGATATGTAGAGGTTTAGACAAGTATAGGTGACATTAGGGATCTAGTGGACGAGAATGCAAGCAGGAGTTCATGCAGGTAGGTGGTAGAGGGTTCTATCAAGAATGAACAAAAATGGACAAGCATGTATATAGGTCGACGGAGACAAGCCAAAGGGCCAGGGGGGACGGGCCAGTAGGACAGGCCAAGAGGCCAGGGGGACAGGCCAAGGGGCCAGGGAGACTGGCCAAGGGGCCAGGAAGACAGGCCAAGGGGCCAGGGAGACAGGCCAAGGGGCCAGGTAGGCAGGCTAATCGGAACAGGTTTTCATTAAGCCCACAGAATCATCTGTAACCTGCCTGCGATCCCCTTCAAGAGGATGGGAACCACTATAGTGGCATCTCCGAGCCTATTTTGTTGACAGGGAAGCTAGTGACGGGGAGGAAGAAATTCTAAGTATACACGTATGCCCCACAGAGACAAACAAATTTAAAGTGACAATGTAGTGAATAAATGAAATACGCTCAAAAGTGACGAGATTGATACGGATTCCATACACAGCTTCAAATGTAAAAACGACAGAACAAAACAGGTTCGGTAACCTATAGACAGATGATTAAAGGTGGAAGGCGGGACCCACAAACGCATTTAACTACACACACACACTAGATCATGTCTAGAGGTTTAGTTAAGGACTGTTGTTGTTGTTTGAGATTCAGCTTCTCGTAACAAAATGTTCCAAATAGCACGGGCTATGGTGAGCCCGGCGTACTCACTTGGCACAGAAGATGTGCCGACGGTTAAGGACTGATGAGTGATGAAGATTAAGCCACCCAAGAGGTAGTTTAATCCACCACCTCTTGGGTGGTTGCTTAACAGTCCTTAACCCCCTTAAGAACTGTTGTTGTTGTTGTTGTTATAGGTTCAGCTACTCGGAACAAGTTCCAAGTAGCACGGTCTATGGTGAGCCCGTAGCTTATCTGGCACAGGAGCGGTGCTGTGTCTGGGACCCTCAAGGACTGTTGTTGTTGTTTCAGATTTAGCTACTCAGAACAAAGTGTTCATGTAGCACGGGCTATGGTGAGCCCGTAATTAAGGACTGTTTGGTCCCTGAACTTATAGGACTGAGCTATGAGTAAGAGCTGATGGAACCAGACCTCACCTCACTGGACACAACTATGCAAACAAGCGGCATCATCAAAACATTTAAGATCATTCAATGCATTGACGAAGTGTACAAAACCGAAATGTTATCAAGAACAGCGTGAAGAAATAATATTTCATTCATAAGAATGTGCGTACAATGAACATTAATAAGGGACAATTTTAGGTACAGGGGTTGGCTTCTCTGGCTTCCTGCCCCGGACACCAGTAGTAGTAGGCATCCTTCAGTCTCGGAAGACTATGGAGTTGCGCCCTGACAGGGCACAAAGCCTGGGTAGGTAGATATGGAGAAGCAGTTACCCATGCAGCAGGTCCCCCTTCTCCACGTTGCTGAAATTATCCAATAGAAAGGCAAATGCCAGTACACCTTGTTCCAGCAACGTCGCAGGAGCTGCCAGAACGAGGTCAACGTCAACAACGAACTGCCTTAGGGGCTCCAACTCCGGATTTTTCCTGGAGGTTGACTCCTGAAGCCTTTCCCAAAAAAGGAGTATGGCCGCAAGGCAGCGGAGGTTTACAATCAGGGTTTTCCTTCCCCTAGAAGAGCTGCCTTCCCAGGCTATCGAGTCCCATCTACCCGGAGCAGCTTAAGGCGCCAGAGGCACGCCCTCGCCCCTTCTGTCGGTAAAAGCAGTTCCGCCGGACTTAAAGACTAAGCCACCCGTGCAGACCAGGAGTTGGACTTGGTTGTCCAGAGGCTATTTGAGACGCACGCTGTATAGGAGTATTTTATAGGTTATGGGAGCTCGTCCCCCATTACCACCCCCTGGCTATGACAACCCCTTGGAACCCCCCCGACACCATGAATTATTATTATTATAAAAAGTGGGGAATGAGCTTTACGTTTTCTTACGAAGCAATACAAGCCTGACTTAAACTTGCCAGAGAAAGGTTTGGGTTACGTACCGTAGCCTCAATAAACAGTCTCCCTCCTGTTAAGCGAAAACAACCTTCCATAGACTGTACAGTCACTGTGACCATATAACTGCGTGTCCACGCCTCGCACCTCATCATTACACAAGACGTCAAAACAACCATGTAATTGGGAATAACCCGTAGAGTCTAAAATTTGTACCGCCATGAAAATTACGAATTATGACGTGCCTCTGTAACCCTGTCCATCACCGCCCACAAGATGGGTATGGGGTGCATAATAAATGAATTAACCTAAAAACTAACTCTGGGACCTCTGGTAGGTTAGGATAAGGGTACTTTAGTATGACAGTTTCTAGACGTTGGGAAGTCTTAGGAAAGGCTGAGGAACTCGGGGTTTATCACTCGAGAGCGTCACATGCGCGTCTATCTTAATCAAACAAGATAGAAAATGTCGTGTTTTGTATTGGTTATGTATAATGTGCATACGGCACTATAATGTCATCATTTTATCCCGACTCGGGTTTTATACTCTACGGCGTCTATGTCTACTATAGGCTTATTTATGCGAGCGCGCGAGCGCCATGTGTGGGGTATCAGCAGCCGTGAGTCAGGTTCTATAGCCTCTCCAGTCCATGCTTAGCCAAGCTGGAGGAACATCATCTCGTGGTGCCTCTGCTGGCGCTCAAGTATCAGAGGATAGTTACAACGGAAAGAAAGTTGGTTACAAGAAAAATAATATTCCAATCCGAGTTAAAGAAAGTTTATTACCCGAATAAAAAAAATCTTTATCTAAGACTAATGTCGAAAATTATTCGCTTTTAATTATAGCACCTAATTATTATTATTATTCTTTGCTTATTTTATAACACGTTTATAGTATAATTTCGCGTCGTGGAAATTAAGCAGAGCTGCGCTATAGGTCGTCGCTGGCCCTAGACAGCCAAGATGACGGAGTCGTATGAGATCAATGGACTGCAGGAGAAAGGTACTGTAACTGGTCGTACTTATGCACAAACATCACCGACACAGTTTAATGCCAGTCTGATTTTTTGCCCTTCCTCATTCAGATTTTTTTCCCCTTCTATCCTCTTTGTTTTATCTCCCCAAAGTTGAAATGTCTCCCACCAGATCATTCCACTGCCATCTTTTCATATTTTCAATTTCATGATTCAGTCCATCCCATCGTGTGTATATATATATATATATGTATATATATATATATATATATATATATATATATATATATATATATATATATGTCGTACCTAGTAGCCAGAACTCACTTCTCAGCCTACTATGCAAGGCCCGATTTGCCTAATAAGCCAAGTTTTCCTGAATTAATATATTTTCTCTAATTTTTTTCTTATGAAATGATAAAGCTGCCGATTTCATTATGTATGAGGTCATTTTTTTTTTATTGGAGTTAAAATTAACGTAGATATGTGACCGAACCTAACCAACCCTACCTAACCTAACCTAACCTATCTTTATAGGTTAGGTTAGGGTAGGAAGCTGAAAAGTTAGGTTAGGTTAGGTTAGGTAGGTTAGGTAGTCGAAAAACAATTATTTCATGAAAACTTGGCTTATTAGGCAAATCGGGCCTTGCATAGTAGGCTGAGAAGTGAGTTCTGGCTACTAGGTACGACATATATATATATATATATATATATATATATATATATATATATATATATATATATATATATATATATATTAGTATATTTTGGTAGCAGTCTTTCCTGTAGACATATTTTATTAAATATGACCGAAAAAGTAAGATTAATAATTCTAACACGAATTTTCTCAATCTTTCGTACATTATGCTTCACTGTTGGAGGTAAATCAAAAATCACTTCTCCAAAATTCATTTTTATTTCTAGTCTGACGCGACACGGGCGCGTTTCGTAAAACTTATTACATTTTCAAAGACTTCACAAATACACAACTGATTAGAACTTGCGTTTCCCTGATTTTATATCTACATTTGAGTGAGGTGGGAAGGGTGATGTGGCATTACATTTGAGTAAGGTGGGAAGGATGATGTGGCATTAGAGGATATTAATAGGGTATTAAAAGTATCAACACAAGACAGAACACGAAACAATGGATATTGAATAGAAGTGTTTGTAGAAAGCCTATTGGTCCATATTTCTTGATGCTTCTATATTGGAGCGGAGTCTTGAGGTGGGTAGAATATAGTTGTGCAATAATTGGCTGTTGATTGCTGGTGTTGACTTCTTGATGTGTAGTGCCTCGCAAACGTCGAGCCGCCTGCTATCGCTGTATCTATCGATGATTTCTGTGTTGTTTACTAGGATTTCTCTGGCGATGGTTTGGTTATGGGAAGAGATTATATGTTCCTTAATGGAGCCCTGTTGTTTATGCATCGTTAAACGCCTAGAAAGAGATGTTGTTGTCTTGCCTATATACTGGGTTTTTTGGAGCTTACAGTCCCCAAGTGGGCATTTGAAGGCATAGACGACGTTAGTCTCTTTTAAAGCGTTCTGTTTCGTGTCTGGAGAGTTTCTCATGAGTAGGCTGGCCGTTTTTCTGGTTTTATAGTAAATCGTCAGTTGTATCCTCTGATTTTTGTCTGTAGGGATAACGTTTCTATTAACAATATCTTTCAGGACCCTTTCCTCTGTTTTATGAGCTGTGGAAAAGAAGTTCCTGTAAAATAGTCTAATAGGGGGTATAGGTGTTGTGTTAGTTGTCTCTTCGGAGGTTGCATGGCTTTTCACTTTCCTTCTTATGATGTCTTCGATGAAACCATTGGAGAAGCCGTTATTGACTAGAACCTGCCTTACCCTACAGAGTTCTTCGTCGACTTGCTTCCATTCTGAGCTGTGGCTGAGAGCACGGTCGACGTATGCGTTAACAACACTCCTCTTGTACCTGTCAGGGCAGTCGCTGTTGGCATTTAGGCACATTCCTATGTTTGTTTCCTTTGTGTAGACTGCAGTGTGGAAACCTCCGCCCTTTTCCATGACTGTTACATCTAGAAAAGGCAGCTTCCCATCCTTTTCCGTCTCATAAGTGAAACGCAGCACGGAACTCTGCTCAAATGCCTCCTTCAGCTTCTGCAGATGTCTGACATCAGGTACCTGTGTAAAAATGTCGTCAACATACCTGCAATATATGGCCGGTTTCAAGTTCATGTCGACTAAGACTTTTTGCTCGATGGTACCCATGTAGAAGTTTGCAAACAGGACACCTAGGGGAGAACCCATAGCGACCCCATCTACTTGCTTATACATGTGCCCATCCGGGCTCAAGAAGGGTGCCTCTTTAGTACAAGCTTGGAGTAGTTTCCTCAGAATACTTTCTGGCATGTCAAGAGGAGTACAGGCTGGATCACGATACACTCTGTCGGCTATCATTCCGATTGTCTCGTCCACAGGTACGTTGGTAAACAGCGATTCTACGTCCAACGAGGCTCTTATCCCTGTGGCCCGTGCGCCCCGCAGTAAGTCCACAAATTCCTTTGGAGACTTCAGGCTGAAGGCGCAAGGAACATAAGGAGTCAGCAGGCCGTTGAGTCGCTTCGCCAATCTGTACGTGGGTGTGGGTATCTGGCTAATGATTGGCCGAAGTGGGTTTCCAGGCTTGTGCGTCTTGACATTTCCATACGCATATCCAGGTTTATATTCCCCAATGATCTTTGGCAGGTGGAGTCCGGATTTCTTGGCGTTCACAGTTTCGATCAGTTTGTTGACCTTTGCTTTTAATTCGGCTGTAGTGTCCTTCGTTACTGTTTACCAACGTACCTGTGGACGAGACAATCGGAATGATAGCCGACAGAGTGTATCGTGATCCAGCCTGTACTCCTCTTGACATGCCAGAAAGTATTCTGAGGAAACTACTCCAAGCTTGTACTAAAGAGGCACCCTTCTTGAGCCCGGATGGGCACATGTATAAGCAAGTAGATGGGGTCGCTATGGGTTCTCCCCTAGGTGTCCTGTTTGCAAACTTCTACATGGGTACCATCGAGCAAAAAGTCTTAGTCGACATGAACTTGAAACCGGCCATATATTGCAGGTATGTTGACGACATTTTTACACAGGTACCTGATGTCAGACATCTGCAGAAGCTGAAGGAGGCATTTGAGCAGAGTTCCGTGCTGCGTTTCACTTATGAGACGGAAAAGGATGGGAAGCTGCCTTTTCTAGATGTAACAGTCATGGAAAAGGGCGGAGGTTTCCACACTGCAGTCTACACAAAGGAAACAAACATAGGAATGTGCCTAAATGCCAACAGCGACTGCCCTGACAGGTACAAGAGGAGTGTTGTTAACGCATACGTCGACCGTGCTCTCAGCCACAGCTCAGAATGGAAGCAAGTCGACGAAGAACTCTGTAGGGTAAGGCAGGTTCTAGTCAATAACGGCTTCTCCAATGGTTTCATCGAAGACATCATAAGAAGGAAAGTGAAAAGCCATGCAACCTCCGAAGAGACAACTAACACAACACCTATACCCCCTATTAGACTATTTTACAGGAACTTCTTTTCCACAGCTCATAAAACAGAGGAAAGGGTCCTGAAAGATATTGTTAATAGAAACGTTATCCCTACAGACAAAAATCAGAGGATACAACTGACGATTTACTATAAAACCAGAAAAACGGCCAGCCTACTCATGAGAAACTCTCCAGACACGAAACAGAACGCTTTAAAAGAGACTAACGTCGTCTATGCCTTCAAATGCCCACTTGGGGACTGTAAGCTCCAAAAAACCCAGTATATAGGCAAGACAACAACATCTCTTTCTAGGCGTTTAACGATGCATAAACAACAGGGCTCCATTAAGGAACATATAATCTCTTCCCATAACCAAACCATCGCCAGAGAAATCCTAGTAAACAACACAGAAATCATCGATAGATACAGCGATAGCAGGCGGCTCGACGTTTGCGAGGCACTACACATCAAGAAGTCAACACCAGCAATCAACAGCCAATTATTGCACAACTATATTCTACCCACCTCAAGACTCCGCTCCAATATAGAAGCATCAAGAAATATGGACCAATAGGCTTTCTACAAACACTTCTATTCAATATCCATTGTTTCGTGTTCTGTCTTGTGTTGATACTTTTAATACCCTATTAATATCCTCTAATGCCACATCATCCTTCCCACCTTACTCAAATGTAATGCCACATCACCCTTCCCACCTCACTCAAATGTAGATATAAAATCAGGGAAACGCAAGTTCTAATCAGTTGTGTATTTGTGAAGTCTTTGAAAATGTAATAAGTTTTACGAAACGCGCCCGTGTCGCGTCAGACTAGAAATAAAAATGAATTTTGGAGAAGTGATTTTTGATTTACCTCCAACAGTGAAGCATAATGTACGAAAGATTGAGAAAATTCGTGTTAGAATTATTAATCTTACTTTTTCGGTCATATTTAATAATATATATATATATATATATATATATATATATATATATATATATATATATATATATATATATATATATATATATAGCAACCCATTCTCGTGTTTAGATAGTACGTTTTGTAACTATGTGCACCATAGAACAAACATTGGCCTAAAAGGCAAATTAGATTGTAGAATTTGGTACTATTTACTTTATAGTCCTTAAAAATAAAGCTAAAAAAAAACTTAAATATTCCTAGGCCTGGTATAGTACATATAGGTACTATATTAGGACTCGGATTGCGTTTATTAGGCCTAGGAAGGATAGTCTAGGTTTTCTTTGCAACAAATACAACTCCTTTTCCGGTTTGTCTAAATTCTACAGTACCAATGTCTACTTTTGTAATTACCTGTTACGTCAATACCCAAATTTCAACAATACTTGCTACTGGGTGCCCCTCTCGCACCTCTATTCCCCATATCCCTCCTTCCTTCACTCTCCTGCTCTCTCATTTTCACATCATCTCTTGCTCACTAACTCTCTCGTCCTGTCTCCTCTCTCTTTCTCCCTCTTTTTTTTTTTTAACTTAGGCTAGGGTTCATTAGGAATCCCAGTGAAACTGTAAGGAAAACCTGTTATCCTACAACAGCTCATCTGTAGCTCCCCCTCTCTCCTCTCCTCCTTTCACTGGGGAAGGGTAGTTGGTATGGGAGGGTTGGGTTAATGGTAATGTTTATTTGGGAAAAGGTTGGAGAAAGATGAATGTACAGGGGCGAAATGCATGGTGTGAGGGAGTGGAGTGGGTGACATGATTGTTGCATTTTTTTTTGGTGGGTGGTAGTAGGCACTATTAAGGCCAAAGTTTGATAGGCAAATTATTTTTTTAAATTTGGCGTGATCAGTGCATGATGTATTTTATGATACGACAAAAAATAATAAGTCTAGTCTATGATATTGCGATATTTCAAGTGGGATTAGGTTTAGCAGTGTGTCACATGACAACCTTTTCTTTTATACCTAATCCAACCTACCCATGTTGGGTATGTACCCTACAGAAATTACTTGGAAAAATTGGGCAAGACTATTCCCAAGCACATAGCCTTCAACCTCGAACAGACAGACATTTTAATTTAATAATAATAATTCATTGTGTCGAGGAACAGGCAGCCAGTGTATATATACACGTTAGGCTTATATCGAAGTTCCCCTCCCCCCCTTCAGGATGCAAACCTACAAGTAGACAAACTCCTGGGTACTTACTGCTAGGCTATTTGATTATAAGAAACGCCCCCAACCATTTCTGTCCCACCCGGGATTCAAACTCGGAATTCTTGAGTCAACAAAATTAAAAATTAAAATATTATCATGCTTTGATTTTAGAGGAGCAAATAGATTTTGACACCTTAAATTTGTGTTGAGTCATCTACTCGCCTCCCTCGTCGCCTAAGCACCTCCCTTCCTTCTCTACTCCCCTACACACCTTTCAAAGTGTTCCAAAGTGTCTAGGCACGGGTCAACTCGGGCAGAGAAAGACAGGAAGATGGACACCCAGAGACACAATGACAGATATACAGAGGAAAGAGGAGACAGAAAGACAGACACAGAAAGCTGGTCTACTATCTTGAGATGATTTGGGGGCTTTAGTGTCCCCGCGGCCCGGTCCTCGACCAGGCCTCCACCCCCAGGAAGCAGCCCGTGACAGCTGACTAACACCCAGGTATCTATTTTACTGCTAGTTAACAGGGGCATAGGGTAAAAGAAACTCTGCCTATTGTTTCTCGCCGACGCCCGGGATCGAACCCGGGACCACAGGATCACAAGTCCAGTGTGCTGTCCGCTCGGCCGACCGGCTCCCTAGGTCGAACAGACAGGGAAGAAAAGACAAATACACAGAACTTGGGTGCCTGGATCGCACCACATGTTATATTAACATTTACCTGTTCGGTGTGACTAATTGTAAACTAGCCCGTAGCTTCTTGTTTTGTGCTAGTCTGGTTCACACGATAATGTACTACACGAATATCGTCTGCACTGTTAAATCCGTGGTTTTGTTTTTCTCTTCAACGGGGGAGGGGGGCAGGAGCCCGGCGGTTTGTTAAAGGTCCCTAACATGTTACTTGTAAAACGAAGCAATAACAAACACTCATACCATGCTTAGGAATGGATGTTCATGTCAAACACTGATCCCAAATGATGACAAAGTTGATTATATGTATCCAATTCTTAGCATATTGTCAGAGGAGCGGGGCCGTCACACAGGTGTCTAGTGTTTACGTTTCTGCACGACTCACAGCTGATGACGTTCGAATTTTTCTCGAACCTTGCTTCGCTCGTTACCTGTGTTCCAGTCGAAGATCTTTAAATGCTTCACCCGTAAATTACAAATACAAATAATTGCCAAACTGAACTAAGACATGTAAAGCAAGCTAGACCTAACAATACAATATTATAATGTATATAAAAATTACTAATTTGTATTTGAGAATATATTTTCCATTACACAGTACGATTAAATTGCTCAAGGAGTCTTAAGATTCGGGTGCTTCATGGTAAATAAAACAGTGATTCCAAGTAAATAATATTTGTCTCAACCGCACTATCTCTTCAAGTAATATTTGCAGCCCCATCATTTCTAATTCTTTTGCAATTAGTCCAATAAAATGTGTATTTTCCAGCTACACGTTAATTTAATAAAATACGTCGGACCCTGTTTATTATTTTATTTTTTGACCTTGTGACCTAGTACTTTGATCACAAACTACCCGGAGTTTTGTAATGCAGCCTAATAGACTCGACTCACGCTCTAGGAGATGGGGAGAATATATATAAAAACTCTAAAACTAAAATAAGTTCTAAAACTACACTCTGTAATCCCTCATACAGACTAGAGAAACAGCACGTACAATACTGCTGTGTAGCCTAAGTTTGTTAATAATAACAATTAAAAAATATGGCCAGAGTGCAGACAAATTGTGAGACAAGTGGATATTTCCTCTCCACCTGCTTCTCTCCCCTTCCCAACCTCTCCCTGGGTTCTCTCATCTCCCTGAATCTCTTCCCCTTTTCATACTCTCTTCTCTCTGCATCTATCTTTCCCCCCCTTGAATTACCTTCCTTTCTGTCATGAACATGAATCTTTCCCGCCTTCCAATTCTCTCTTTGAGCCTTTCTCCTCTCACTGAATATATGTTCCCTTTCTCATCCTGTCCCTGAGCCTCTCTCCCCTTTCCCACCATCTCAACAATCGAGTCATATATACCAGACTTTACTCCTCTTTGGCCCTAACTCTCTGTATCTCTGATCATTACTCTGTGTAGACATAATATGTAGACATAAGTGCATACAAATTCCCATCGTAGTGTAAAACTTTCAACTCATCCTCCTGTTTGGAGGAACGGTCTCACCAGGCTTGCAAGCGGTCTTTACAGGCTTGCAAGCGGTCTCACCAGGCTTGCAAGCGGTCTCACCAGGCTTGCAAGCGGTCTCACCAGGCTTGTAACAGTCTATCAAGGCTGGTGAATGAAGCTAGGCAACGCACCACACCAATCAAAGCCTGTCATGGTGCTTTTAATTTCACTAAAGCACCTTTTTATTTATTTTTTACTAACAAATTTAGGTACACACAGCAATGAGGTGTTACACTATATTGTATGAGAGACTAGTCTAGATATACAGTATATAGATATGGTGATGCTATTTGGGTGGGAGCATTATATCTAAATACTGTAATCCTTCATATGGGACAGGGTAGTCATATAAGGATTAAAGTCTGCAATATCAGTTTTATTAAGACCTTCACCACGAAGGACATGAAGAAACACTAAATGTGACACAACACCTTCAACACTATCTCTCACTCGCCCGAATAGACAAAGTTTATATATTACAGAGGAGTGGGACGTCGTCAGAGAGAAGCCGCAGGAGAGGCCGGAGGAACCCAGACCGGAGCGGATAAGAAGGCTGGCTCGACAGGTGAGGACGGGATGACTAACGTGTCCACACTGCTAATTAGTCTGTCGCCTAGCAGCGTCCATCAAACTCATATTGTGTCTTGTATTACCAATGCATTTCGATGTATGTGTGTATTATACTCACACACTTCGATGAAACGTATTTACATAATACACAATATTGTTGCTGATAGGAAGCACGCTCTCTGTGCTCTGTAACTGTGTTTTCTCTGTGTTATCACACTTGTTATTTTCCTGTATTCTGTTCTCTGTGTATGTGTTAAAGTGAAATATATCTGCAATCGAGTTTCCAATTCTTTCAATGTTAGGCTTCCATATTTAAGTAATCAATTTCAAAATATTGTGTAAGAAAACAGCAAGACTTCTCCCTCATTCCTTGATTCTCCCTCACGCCTTGGTTCTCCCTCACAGCTGGGCCTGGTATCATTGGCAAGCTTCTCTTACTTCTCTCTGGGCGCGGCGTTGCCCTGGCCCTCTCCGGCACTCTCTGATCTGGCCGAAAATAATAGCACGCTGTTTGGCACCGAGATCTCCTTAAACTCCGCCGAGAAGGACATGACAGGTGAGTCAGGCGCCACAAACGAAATAAACAAAATGATGGGAAACAATAACTGGAATAATTGCTTATGTAAGACCAACAACGGTAGGCTTCCTTACACTGATAACATTATCAACCAACAAAAGCAAATCGACAATATAAAAAATCAACAACTAAGTATATGTATCTTAGTAGCATGTGGTGTTCCTTACCTCGTTGCTAGTGGTGTGAGTAGCTAGGAAAACAATAATAGTCCTCCAGGTAATCTGTATTTAAGAACGCTGCCGAAGTTGTTATCTGAACCAGGAAAGCAGAACGGACTCGTATTATCAATCGTGTCCCAGCCATTGCTTGCCTATGCTTGAGGACGCTGCTGAAATCTTGTAGACAGAACGACTTGTGTTACAATCATGTCTTTACAGCAGGTATAATTTGCTGTACTTGCCAACGCTGTTGTTATCAGGAAGAGAGCGCAACTATATTATGAACCGTGTCTCCAACAGGTAGCTTGCTGTACTTGGGGACGTTGGTGGGGGCTTGGGTTTCTGGCTGGGTGGTGGCCAAGATCGGACGTCTCCGCTCCATGCAAGCGATCGTGGTTCCTTACCTGGGAGGCTGGATCATTGTTGCCCTCGCCCCCAGCACACCGGTCCTACTTATTGGCAGGTACCTGCAGAAACCTTCAAGCTGAAGACAGAAATAGCGTGATAGAGAGATTATGAGGCAGACAATATTGCGTGACTAAAAAGGGGCAGCAAAATTGTGACCGTGAAATCCCGAGTTTTTTTGTGCCAAACTGTTATTAAATGTTGCAGACAGATATGACTTTCTATTGGTCTTCGTATATCTATTAACGTTCCACACCAAAAACATTATATCAATATAGTATCAAATCAATTCATTAATTACAGATGTCTCGAACATTAAAAAAATGTATTCAGCAGATTTTACCCCCCAAAATGCTCCAGAACAGTTACGAAAAAAATAAAAATGGGCAAAAGAAATTAGTTGGATACCGAGATGCTTAAATTCCTCACTACTCTACCTTTTGAGTTTTGCAGATTCATCATTGGTTTGGCCTGCGGAGGAACTACGATTGCCGGATACAGTTATGTGATCGAACTATCTGACGTGAGCGTTCGTGGTATGGCGGCCACTATCCCTACCATGGGTGTAGTGCTGGGCGGACTCTACACCGTCTGCTTCGGATATGTCCTTCCTTGGCACTACCTCAGCATGATCTGTGCCCTACCTCCCTTGTTATTCTTCCTGGTAACTTTCGTCCTTCCAATGTCTCCATCCTTCCTGGTGGTGCAGGGGCGACGTCAGCAAGCCATCGTCATCTTGAAACAACTGCGAGGGAACTACGCGAATGTCGAACTTGAGGTTTCAGAGCTGGAGCGTCGTAATGCCGTCAGCGACGACGGCAGGAGAGGAGGCTGGCGCGACCTACTACAGAGGGACGTGTTGCGACCAATAATCGTGGTTGTGGTACTTTTCCTCCTAATGCAGCTGTGCGGGAACTTCGTATTCATGATATACACGGCGCGGATCCTGGAAGCCACGGGGGCTCCTATGGATCCCGATGCCATCACTGCCATCGCTGGGGCTCTCAGAGTAGCAGGAACACTAGCCGCCATTCTCTTGTTGGACATCGTCGGACGGCGGTACCTGCTAATTATCAGTCACGCCATCAATGCTGTCTGCCTGATTATCCTAGGCGCCTACGCTCACCTGGCTGATAATGCTGATCCTGACGACACCACTTATAAGGAGTAAGCATATATGATCATTTTTAAAGGTAAGAGGGAGAGAAACAATTAGAGAGAAGTGGTTGGTCATTATTCAAGTCCGGTCTGGGTTATTTAGGGAAATGAATGATATTTCTTATTTAGGTGACAAGTTGTTTGAAGAATCTTACTTTAAAAATGGCTAAATTCTCTGTAATCCCTTTGACATAAACTATTGCTTGTTTAATATGTGTACTCAAATTGTGAAGCCTAGTGTAACGTGAAGCCTAGTGTAACGTGAAGCCTAGTGTAACATAGCAAGTCAATCTACTCATCTGGCTATCCAATGATATTTAGGTTCTCAATCCAAACTTGAACTTAATAGTAGGTGCTGAGTTGTTGCTGTTGACTCGCAGGCTCACGTGGGTGCCAACGGTGTGTGTGACGGTAGCTCTCTTCATCTGCGACATCGGCGTCCACCCCGTTCCTTACATCGTCGCCTCAGAGTACTTCCCGACTCGCATCCGTGCCCAGGTGGGTCCTCCTCCACTTCGTCTGGAGAAACTTTTAATGCGTTGTGACATTTCACAATTTTTTTTTCTTCTCAAACATTATTCCATCGTATACAAGCATATCCCAAATCAAACATGTCCGGAAATATGTATTATTCGTAGTGGCAATATATTCTCATACTTCTTCACTAGCTTTTATATAGTTATATGCCATTATATGTCATTAACACCAACATTATTCCTATTATGACCACCACAAACCCATGGAGCCCTTGCATCCCCAACTTCCAGTGGCCATACTGTTACTCCAATCACCATTACTATTTCCGTCAATCACAATCACTAAAAAAAATATCACCCACAATCGCCATTACCAACAACACCATTGCCTACAAATCACCATCACCTACTTGCTAACCCATCAACAGCCACTTCATTAACGAGGAAAAAAATATTTAATAAGCCCCCAGTTTATCGCTACACAAACACCAGTATGAGAGGCAGGAAATGGAGTTAGGAAGGAACAAGATGCGAAACCAAGGCAAAAGGATAATCGGGTACAGCAAGATAGTGGACCTAATCAGACTGGCGAGGAAATAGACCAGGAGAATGTGTCTGTGTGACTAGACCAACACTCACAATTGCTACCCTTCTAGAATGGGAGTTGTCTAAAGGAGAAGCTACCCTCGGGAAAGATATTAAGCAGCCCAGTAGAAATGAGTAATCTAGTAAGCATCCTTCAGTCTCGGGAGACTATGGAGTTGCGCCCTGGTCGTCAATCCTGGTGCAGTGTCTGGTGTGACTGATGAGGCCAATCCGAGAGTCGCAGTCCATCCCACACTGAGCACAAACGAAGTCCGATTCTGGTCTGTCTTCCCTTTGGCTACCGGCTTTCCTTCTCTGTCTCTTTTCCTCCGATTTCTTGGCAAGTGACTCCTCGAACTTGGAGAGACCTCTTTGAACAGACTGCCCCGAGGCTGAACGGTCTGCAGCCAGTTTCTCCCACATAGCAAAATGTGTAATACTGGTATAAATGTTTGGTACACAAATGCAAAAGGCATTACAAATAAATGAGTAAAATTGCAAGAATGGGTGGCAGAACTGCAGCCTCATATGACAGCCACGGAGACAAAACTGACAAATTTCACAGAGGATGCAATATTCACAAGAGGATACAAGGTAGTAAAGAAAAGATAACAGGGGTGGGTGAGAGTAGGAGAAGTCCTACTTTTACAATAATGGCACTTTGAGGAGATAGTGATTCCGGATGTAACCAACCAGCAGGACTTCATACGATTTATGATAACAGAGAGGTGAGGACCATGAAGATGGTGTTAGGTGATAATTACAACCTCCTCCCCCACCCATTAGCTACCGGAAGGTCAAAGGCAGAATACGATAAATACAATGAAACATACCTGAAAATAACATAAAAAGACAGCCACAGTGGCAAGGAGAGCCATAGCAAAGATCTTAATAGTTGGGGATTTTAACCACAGGGAAATAGAATGGTCAACAAATGATTCCCCACAGCCCATATTGGAGACAAAACATGGATAACAAAATCTGTGGACACTACAGACTAATACTTCTTTGGGCAGCATACCAAGGTACCAACAAGAGAAAGATGGAGAGACAAGCAGGGATAATAGGAAAATTACTGGACTGGGTACAGGAATACCTGACAGACAGGAAACAGAGTCATAATCAGAGAGGTTATGTCAGGATTGGAGGGGAGTGGAAAGTGGTGTTCCACAGGACTCTTTGTCCTAGGATTATTGCTCTTTTTAATTTATGTAAATGACCTTGCAGAGGGAGTGAGCTCATACATATCAACGTTTGCAGATATGCAAAATTAATGAGAATAAGAAGTGAAGAGGACTGTAATGTGTTGCAAGGAGACCTTGACAAACTTCAAAAGTGGGCATTTAAATGGCTGCTGGAATTCAATCCAAATACTGTACGTGTAAAGTAATGAAATGGGTAAGGGAAATAGGGAGCTATTTAACTACACCATAAGGGTAAGGCAATTACAAGAAAAAATAAGAGAAATGACCTGGGAGTAGGCATAATCTCAACACTACCACCAGAAGCTTGTATGAATAGGATAACATCAGCAGCATATGGGAAGTTTGCAAACATAAAAAACATCATTTAAGAATATAAATAAGGAGGCTTTCAAGTCCATACACTCTGCCTATATGAAACCATTATTTAAGTATACAGTACCAGCATGGAACCTACACTTTGTGAAGCACAAAAAGAAAATTGAGAAAGTTCAGAGGTTTGCAACTGGATTAGTACCATAATTGAGAGGACTCAGCTATGAGGACAGGTTGAGGGAACTTACCCTCATAACCTTAGGGGTTGAGAAGAGGGGTGATATAACTATATACAAGATCTTGTGAGGAATAGATCAATTGGACAAAGGAAGTCTACTTAAATTAAAAGAGAGGTAGGACACAGGTAGAACCTGAATTCACAATTGAGTCAGAGAGATGCATGAAGTCCTTGTTCCTCATATGGGTGTTGGCAAGTGGAATGCACTGAAGAAAGAGAGTGTTAAAGTCAATTCCATCCATAACTTTAAGAAAAAAAATATTATGAAAACATTAATGTTGAGGAAGAGAATTAGTGCACCAGGTATAAATGGGTAGGTGGGGGTGGGGGCATAAAGTGCTGGATCTCACTCCTCCTTAGTCACTGATAGGTAAACACTACCAACCATCATTCACACTTAACACACACACCAAACTATCTCCAACATCACAGCTAACACTCACCCACCAACCATTACTACCTCAACCACCTGTCTGTGGTTGAGGTAGTAATTCATCATCAATCATTACTGTAACAAACCACCAACCCTTAACTCCCGGTAGACCAGACCTTATAGTGCCTAATCTGACTAGCAACATAGTGAAAACAGAGCTGTGAAATTCACCCATGTACAAGTCTAGAATTGACTACAATAACACTACACAAGCCAGAATTTGAACTTATGGTCCACCTAGCCATGTTCTAGGCTATGATTTTAAATGTACTTCATTCACTTTCAGCCTCCTTCGATCAACATAACCAATACACCTTACCTGTATCTAACTATCTAAACCCACAATGTACAATAATATTGATATACAACTCAAAAAAGATGTTTGCTGTTATACTGTATGGAAGATTCATCCTATCAGTTGGTTTTCTGCTGAATAAGTCAAAACTGCACTTAGTAAAAACTGACAGTATCTGGCTTATTGCGTGGGCTGGAGGATAGGTTGAATCTGACTCAGTGATGCAAACATCAGGCAATGCACCGTGCTACTGACGAAATACTTACTACAAATGCCCTTTTACAGGCGTCATCGGTGTGCATCTCGGCAGGGACAGCCATTATCTTCATGACCCTGCAGCTCTACAGTCCCATGCAGGCTGCTTTCACTCAAGCGGGCCTCTACTGGTTCTATGGCGCCACTAGCATTATCGGGGTTGTTTTCTGCTTCTACGCTGTCACCGAGACCAAGGGCAAGAGTGTAGGGTGAGGAGAGGGAATGACAAGGGTAGCTGAGTGATGGGAAAGTGAACAGGGTGTAGGACGAAGGGTAATGTGTAAAGACAGAGGGAAAAAGTGGAGATGAGGAGAGGGAGGGAGGGAGGGAGTTGGGTGAAGAAGAGCACACAGTAATCGGCAAGCAAGTAAAGTTAGAGGACAATAGCTCATTTGTAATTGTATAACCTTAAATTTTCTCATAATCCAATATTATGGTGTACCATATAACAATTGTAATAAACCTATTATTAGTTAGGATTTCATATTTTATTTACTTTTCTGTAAATTTTGAGAATACAGTAATTAAAATATCCAAATAAAATACTTGATATTATATTATGAACCAAGTTGCTATGTATTAAGTAGTTTTATTGTGATACTTTATAAATTTGTATTATTCAGGCTACTCAACATTAAATAAATGGTTTATTCATTGTCTAGCATTTTCCTTCATCTGATATACTGTAATACCAATATATATATATATATACAGTACCTGTATATGTACAGTATATCAACCACCTTGTGTAGTGATTTTGACTGGTTTGGTTATGTTTCTGGGATTTAGGCCTTGGATCAGATACTGCAACTGGTTAAGTTGTTCAGTGCCAAGTATGTATGTTGCTTCCATTGTGTGCACCATGGAGCACCATGAAGTGGTAAAGGTATGACTTGACTCACTGAGCACTGTGAGCTGTGAGAAAGTGCGAGAACGGGTTGGAGAACGGGTTGGTGAGCTGGGGGTAACAGTATAACATGAAGAGTACATCACATTCTAGTGTGTGGTCTGGTCATCAAGAGTACATTGACTTGGACTGATCAGAGCAATGACTGCCTAGGTTATTGGCAAGGTGCGCATGTCATCCTTGATGGCCCAAGTGGTTGGATCATCATATGGCCCTTCCAAGTGCTATGTGTATGCTGGCTTAGCACTTACTTCTAATAATTACCTTATACTTTGCCTATTTGAGATGGCTGAATAGCTTTATGTATTACAGAGCAGTGCTTACTTGGTATTTTGTAATAAGTAAGCAAAACACACTACATGGAACCATGATGGCATATGTCTACATTCTGAAATCTGAGATCTGCCATCAGGTTTTGACTGGTTAGCTTTTAATCTCTTAACTTATAACCTAATCTAGTACTGACAGCAACTTTATTCTGATTATGATTTTCATATCCATGTGTCTGAAAGAATGTGGTTATGAGCATTGACTGATCAAACTGGTTAAGCACTGAATGGGTGACCACATGAACACAGCCTATCTTTAAGGGACCATACCTATCCTATAAGTTGCTAGTTCCTGAGAAATGATGTACCCCTATCCTGTGAGCGCTAGTAGAAAAGATAATAGGGGTACATCATTTCTCAGGAACTGAACCAAAATATTTGTTTAGCTAAGCAAGTTACAGTTGGTTAACATATATATCAACAGTCTGTTAATACTTTTGGCTAGTTTAGTATGTGTAGCCAATGCTACCAACACTGAGACAGTGCAGGAAAGTTTCTCTTATATGCACATGTCTCTAGTACTGTGTATAACAGGATCAGGAACTAAACCCCAACATTCTATGAGCTAAACATTTGTGGTGAACAGCACATTAAAATGTGTATTGGTCTCAAAATTGTGACAGTGTTACAAGGGTAGTGATGTAATTGCTGTACATCACCGTAGCCAACATTGCAGTATATGCTCATGTGATCAGCAAGGAAAAGACTGGTAGGCAGCACAAACTTAGTGTGTGCACTCTCTGTAGTTGGCAAACTTGCGATATCTCACTTGGATTTTGGGTAATATGTCATCCAAGATAAAATGAATGGGCATTTCTTTAACAGTAGTGATAAATGAGTTGTCTCCAAACACTTGTACTTTTGTCCACATTCAGTTACCTAGTGATGTAAGATATGGTATGTGAATAGTTTTACTGAAAAAGTTGGCATGTGGTCAGATCTACATCAAATGGTGCAAACTCCCAAAGGTATTTGTAGCCGAGCCAAAATCTAATGTCTAGAAGTCGGATGACTTTATTGAATGAATACAGATAAGTAGCTTTTCTTGCATTGTAATATGATAAAATGAACAGCTAGTATAAACTATACTGTCTCAGGTCTGTTGAATTTGATTAGAGTAATGTGTATATTACCGGCCAAGGCTACTCATTGGAACTCAAGTTATAATCACTTCCCTCTTTAAGATGATATGCTTTGTTCTATAATGCCTTTGAAAATCAATATGGGATAAGAATCATAGGGGACAAACTGATTCCATCATTGATTTTATTAAATCTGTGCCTTGCTTTAGACAAACATGCTAGTTATTTCTTGAAGAGTTGAATGCAATCAAGAATAATACTTAACATTTATCTATCCACTCTGTATACATTTACTTATTTGAGAGCAAGGAGTATGGAAAATAATTAACTGAAGAGTGGAGGCCAACTGTACAGTATTTCCGACAGTACCAGTCGGGTGGTGCAGGGGACTACAGTATGTTAAAATGGTTTGGAGAAAGTGCTCTGTAAGTAGCATCAGTATGACTTAAGGCATTGTGCAGTGCTATGCTTCCACTCATAACATGTTCTGAGTTTTAATCATTTCGAGTAGAAAAGAAGAGATTGAAATTTGGAATGAGGTGATCTCCCATGGTGAAGAAAAATTGTGTTGTTTTCGATTGATAAATATTATCAAGTTGGCACATTCAGAGCTATAACACTTAGTATTATGAGACTGAGTCTCACAAATGTTATACAGTATAAATAACTTTTTATAGCTTATCTCAGTCATGTACCTGAAGATAGAATTAAAATTGGTCAACATTGCATAGGTTTCAGAACTGTGTTAATGTGGTGGTAAAGCATCTTTTACAGTTACTACAAGGTCTTTTTCTTTAGTTAAATGTTCATGAAATATTGCTGCTCAGCCAATAATAATCATGTGCATTTACAGAAAATACATTCACTATGTAATAAATTTTATTTTAACATTGAAGTACTTACTCTTATTATACACACAATTCATATAAAAAATGTTTACACAATATCCTGAGGGAGAGAGAATTGACACATTATTGTATTCTTATGCTTTACATTCTTCGTGAAAAGGATCTAGTGTTCGAAACTCTCTCCACGTTGGGGGCATGTGGTTATGAAGATGATTATTGCATCTCTTGCAAACATCAGTGAAGAGTGTGACAAAGCTATGGAGCCACGTCTGAAAAGGGGAGACAAACAAAATTATAAACCACATAAAGTACACTGAGCTACTCTGCCAAATTCAACATTTGCAAATTGTTCATTATAATCATACTATTCACTTGCATAGTAATAAGCATGATACTTCCATGTACTGAATTAGTATAATATTACAGTATCTCTGAAACCAATGTACTGTACAATAAATGCAATTAACAAATATTACTGGGAATATGGGATAGGTGTTCATGATAATGACACGAAGTGTAAACTATGTGGTATGTTAAGGTCTCACACCCTTGCCCATTATGTTCTTGATTGTCCGTTGATTAATGTATATAGAAACACTGAGATAAGGACTGTTCCTGAACAAATAGCCTGGATGTGTCACAACGGAAAGGTTGATGATATTCTTGAGAGATATAAGAATTTTGCACCAAGACTAATATTATGTTGAATTATCTGCATGTCTCTTGCAAATTGTCTATACAGTATACCTAGGTCATAAAAGTATTTATGTGTATGTCTGATACCATACTACTTGTGAAGGAGGAAATGTATATGTTTATCTCTCAGAATGTTTGGTAATATGTTTATTGTTAGTGATATGTGTCTATATATGTATTAACACGATGTACTGAACGGGGTGAGAATAGCTTGAGCTACCTCATCCCTTTGTGTGTATTTTACATCAATAAACTTATTTCAATTTCAATAAATGCAATTATGTATTACAACAAACTAGAGATTTTGTATTGCAGTCAATCAGGCAAGGTCCCTTATGTTAGACCTATTTCACAATAAACACCAAATTAGGAACACTGTATACTGTACTTAAAAAGGGTTGGATACTGGGAGTTGCACAGTACAGTACTGTACTTACAAAGAAGGAGCGGACAGCTAAGTCGGAAAATCCTGGTGAACAGAAATTCAACATAGCAGCGTTCGCGTTGTCCGTCACCTTTTGAAACACTTTGTACTGGGATGGAGTGTAGAGGTCAACCTAAGGAGAATAACAAAAACAGTTTACTCAAAATTGCAACACAATTTAAGTACTGTACAATAATTTACAGAATTTTCTAAGCTATGTAACAATTTTTGTTCCCAAGTAATAAGTGTTATTTTCAAATGGCTTATGTTTTCAAAGCACTGTACAGTATTGAAAATTAATATTATTCCCCTCAAACTTCATTTTAACCTTTGCTTAAGACAGCTTAGGGAAGATGTCTTGAAGGTTACTTGAAGGCTATTGACTCCTTATTTAGAGCTGCAACAAATTGCCATAACTCTGAATAAGGAGTCGGCAGCATTCAGGTACTGTACCTTCAAAACATCTAACATAAGCTGTCTTAGGCAAAGGTCAAAACGAAGTTCGAGGAGAATAATATCAACTTTCTATACTTTTATGGCATAAATGGTTAGAAAATAACACTACTCAGGGACAAAAAATTTACAGCAATTGTTATTATGAAGATTAAATGGAATATTAAATTATATATATATTTTTTTTATGTACAGTACATACATTATTACATTTCCCAATTTCATGTGGTGAGAAACAGAGACAATATATTGCGGTGAAAGAAGGTTATGTAAATTACAAAACTAAATTGCATCATAAAGATCCAGCACCAACAAACCCCAGAAAAATATGTAGTGTATACTCCACTGCTTCACAAGACCAGGTATAGTACTTCTTGCGAGTTGTAACAGTACACAAACATCTACATTAAAAATCCATCATAATCATAAAATTTGTAATCTCCAAAATCTAGAACTCTTTATAATACTCTATATACAATACTGTAAATCCAAATAAGACTAATTTTCTTATTGGATAAACCCTTCACAAGCCAGATTTATTTTGAAAAGCTGTGGCTTATACTTGTGCAAATATGGTAACCTACTAAATGTAGCAAGTACTGTAAAGTAAGTAAGTAACTATCAAAAGAAGGCACCAAACTGGGAAGGCTATGTAGCACCATCAAATGTGTGGGATAATCAGAGGGCTCTAAATATCACCAAGGATGCCAATACGAGAACAGAAATGCATAAGGAGACCATGATATTAAAAGTATCCGAGTCACCAAGAACATGATTGAGACACAAGCGACCGCGGGGGACGGTCGGAAAACAAAACACATGCTCGTCCCGGAAGTCAGGACATTCAACAAGGATATGCACAATCTTAAGAGGGACAATGCAATTAGGACAATAAGGAGTAGGGCGGCGCTCCATCAAGTGACCATGAGTTAAGCGAGTATGGCCAATATGCAACCTCGCCAGAACCATTTCCCATCGCCGGTTACGGTGGTAGGAGGACGGCCACGAGGACACACAACTTTTAAGAGTACGTAGTTTGTTACTAGTAACAGACGACCAACAAGCCTGCCAACGGGTAAGGATGGAGGAATCAATTACCGGGTAAAAGTCGGAATAAGGAATACCTTTACGAGATATGGGATAAGAGCGGACAGGTTCCCTGACGGCAGCATCCGCACGCTCATTTAAAGACACCCCAATATGGCTGGGAACCCAACAAAACTCAACCGACTTAAATTTACTGTGAACAAGAAACAGCCAATGCTGGATCTCGACAACCACTAGATGAACCGGATTAAAGGACCCGAGAGCCATGAGGGCACTACGAGAGTCAACAACAACTACAAAGGAAGATTGACAACGAGAAAGCAGGAGACGAAGAGCATAGAGAATAGCATAAAGCTCCGCTGTGAAGATGCTAGTCTCTGGAGGTAAGCGACACATAAGTGCAATCAGGAAAAACAACAGAGTAGCCAACACTGTCCGCAGACTTAGACCCATCGGTGAAGACAGAAACGGAGCGGGAGTGAGAAGAAAAGTGCTCAAGAAAAAAGCGTTTTAGAACCGTAGGAGGGATAAAAGCTTTAGTGATGTGGGTCAAGGATGTATAAAACTGCGGAAGGGTGACTCTCCACGGGGGAAAAGAAGGAACAATACGAGGAGAAATATTAGAAATACGAACGGAAAGAGAATCCTGTAAGCGAGATAACTGGACAGAAAGAGGGTGGTGGTGAAGAGGAACAAGATCCGCAGGAGGGGTAAATATTAAAGTACGACAGAGGCGAGAGGAAGGATGTTGCAAGGACTGCGCTAGATAGCGAAGACAGTAGCAATCACGGCGGTCCTGGAGAGATAAGAAGCCAGTGTCAACATACAAGCTGAGGACGGGAGTCGAACGAAAGGCACCAGAACTGAGGCGCAACGCAGTATGGTGCAAAGCATCAAGATGGCAAAGAGTAGGAGGAGAAGCAGACGAGTAAGCAGGGCAACCATAATCGAGCTTAGACAGGACGAGAGAGGAACGTAAAGTGAGGAGAGTGCGCCTATCTGCTCCCCAAGAAGTATGGGACAATACCCGAAGGAGGGTAAGGGCCTTAGAGCACTCAACACGGAGGTAAGAGATATGGGGAGACCAAGACAAATGAGTGCCAAGGAATAACCCCAAAAGCTTCGCAGAATCTTTGTACTCCAGGGGATGACCATAAAGTGACAGAGGGACGAAGAACGACCCATTTCCGAGTAAAAGTCATGGCACAAGTCTTAGTAGTAGAGAACTTTAAGCCATGATCGGTGGCTCAAGATGACACGGCATCAATCGCAAGTTGAAGCCGGCGTTGAAGGAGAGGCGAATCACCCTGACAGCAAAGGGTAAGATCATCGACATAGAGAGCGGAGAAGACACCTGAAGGAAGAGAGGAAAGAAGACCATTGAGGGCAACCAGAAAAAGAGTAGTGCTCAGAACACTACCCTGGGGCACACCTTCGTATTGCTGAAAAGAGGCAGAGAGAGCGGTACCAAGCCTCACCCGAAAGGAACGACGAGAGGAAGCTGCGGAGAAAGAGGGAGATGACCACAAAGGCCAAAAGAATGAAGCTGGATAGAATATGATAACGCCAAATGGTGTCTTAAGCCTTTTCCAGGTCAAAAAGGACGGTAACAACAGAGGTCTTCGCAGCAAAAGCAGTATGAATATAGACCTCCAAGTTCACCAGGACATCTGTTGTGCTACGGCACTTGCGGAAACCAAATTGAGAAGGGGAAAGGTGGTGATGGTGTTCCAGGAACCACATCAGACGAACGTTGACCATACGTTCAAAGAGTTTGCAGACAACTTGTGAAGGCAATAGGGTGAAATTCCTTAGGGGATGTTCCCAGAGACCCTGGTTTGTGAACAGGGAGGACAACAGCATCGAGCCAGTCCTCAGGGACTGACGACAACTCCCAGATCCGATTATACAGATTCAGAAAAATACTGAGACGTGCACGGAGGGAGATGGCGAAGCATCTCATAATGAATGCCATCGAAGCCGCTGCAGAGGGCCAGGACAGAACGAAGTTCAGAGAGAGAGAAGGGATCATTATAGGGAAGTCGAAGACGAGTGCAGAAATCTAAAGGACGAGATTCAAGAACAGGTTTACAAAGAAGGTAAGATTGGGGAAGATAAAGACCAGAGCTAACAGAAGAAAAGTGGGAACCCAGTTCGGTAGCATCCTGCAACAGCGGACAGCCCGAGCACAGTCTGCATTCCACCAGGGAATGCACTTCCGTGGACCCCGAGAGGAAGATCGAGAAATAGAGCGGAGGGCAGCGTCGAAGACAGTGTCATGAAAAAGGAGGAGAGAGCGAGGGAGAGGCAGAAGGAAGAGGTCAGAGAGCAGCACTGAGGGTAAATAGGTTCCAGTCCGCCTTAGCAAACTGCCACCTAGGGAAGGAGAGGGGAGGGTGAAAAGAGAAAAAGGTAACAAGGATGGGGAAATGGTCACTGCCATGGAGGTCATCAAGAACCTGCCACGTGAAATCTAAGTAAAGAGAAGATGAGCAAAGAAAGATCAAGACAGGAAAGGGTGCGAGTCCGAGAGTCCAAATGCGTGGGCTGACCAGAATTCAGAAGAGACAGGGAAGAAGAGAGGATAAACGGCGCAAAAGGCGACCTCGGGTGTTCTTCAGAACATCACCCCAAAGGGAATGACGACAATTGAAATCACCCAGCAGGAGCACAGGCTCCAGCAAGGAGTCCAGTAGGTGTTTCAGATTGGGAAGAGAAAGCGGGACACTCGGGGGGAGATAAATGGAACAAACAGTGTACCATTTCCCCACAAAGATACGAGCAGCAGAACAATGGAGAGGCGAAGGAAAAAGTAAGGGGACAAAGGGAACATCAGAACGAACCAAGAGAGCAGAAGAGTTAGGAGCCCCAGCAACAGCTGGGGAAGGGGGGGGGGGAGAAAGGGAATAGCCACGAAAGCGACCAGGACGAGCACCAAGCATCGGCTCCTGGAGACAGACACAAAGGGGCGAAAACCGGAAATCAGAAGTTGGAGTTCAAGGAAATTGGCGTAATAACCCCCGAACGTTCCACTGAAGAATAGACATCGATGAGAAGAGAACAACGAGAAGAGAGACAACAGAGAACAAGGAAGAAACAAAGGCGAAAGAGGAACATAGCACGTTAAAGAAGATCAGGGTCGGGATCAGGGTCAGCAAAGTCAGGGTTAGGGGGCATAGGTAAACTGAGCAAAGACGGAGAGAAGGAAGCGGGAGAACAGACCAGAGGTGGACAGGCGGGATCCGGAGGAGGAGGAAGAGGAGGAGACAACCGAGAGGAGCAGTCAAGGACAGCAGCAGGAAGAGAAGGAGTAGAAAGAGGGGAGCGCACCTCAGCAAGAGCAGCAACCGAGAGGGAAGCAGGAGCCAAAGAAACCCCCAAAGCAGGAATAGGGGGCACAACCACCGAAATGGGAGGGGAAGAAACGAGAGAGTCAGAAGTAGGAGCCGAGGAAGAAAGCGAAGCCTTCTCACCCGCAGGGGAGGAGGAAGGAGAGGAGCCAGGCTTACGCTTCTGACTTAAAGAGACGGATCCCAGCAACTACATACTGGGCAACGGATTCCAGCATCTCAACAGGAGAAGCTGAATGAGAGGACACACGACGGTGTTGGGAGAGCGATGGACATCAACCCACACTGACAGGTGGCGGGGAGAGCCAATAGACGGAGGAGAAGGATGGGAAGGAGGATTGGAGGGAGACGAGAAAGAAGACAGGAGACATAACAGACCGGGCAGAAAGAAGGGGAACCCAGACAGAGGACCAGGATGAGGACCCTTCGGGACAGAACTCAAAGGAACAGAGGAGGGGGCAGTGGGCGTATTAGGATCCAAGGCCCGGAAACGGTTGTGAGTCTGAGGAAGGTGGGAAGGACGAGGAGAGGAAGAGCGCAACACGCGAGCATAAAAGATGTTAGCATAAGGCGGGAGCCGGCGAACCTGGCGCCTCGCCTCAGGAAAAGATAAATGCTCCCGGTGCTTCAAGTTGGTGACAGCTGTCGCAAACTTGTAATGTATACACGCACGAGAGAAGGTAGGGTGTGCCTCACCACAATTGAGGCAGCGAGCCTGGGAAGAAGTGCACTCTGACTTAACCTTCGCCTGTGACCTTCGCTCCCACACAAAGGACACAGACAGTTCCAGAGCAGCGGGGGGCACCATGCCCAAACCTCCAGCACTTATTACAGAGCCGAGGAGAGGGAATGTACTTCTGGACAGAGCACCTGGCACCAGCAAGAATGACAGAGGGTGGAAGGGTCCTACCATCAAAAGTAATCTTCACAACCCGAAGGAGCTGACGGCGACGACCACGAGGGGGACGAGTAAACGTGTCTACCTGGAGGACAGAATGGTCCTGGGCCTCAAGGATATGCTGAATATCATCGTGGCAGTCCTGCAGATTCCGAACACAGGTTGCAACATGGGGCAGAAGGAGAATATTGCCAACAATGGCATTCAACCGATCATTCTTGGAGACCCGAACAGGGGTCTTGCCAAGGCAGGATAAAACAGCCAAGCGGGAGGCTGCATCCTGAGAAGGAGCAGCAACGACACATGTACCGAGATGGGTGGGGTTGAAGGTGACAGAGGTATCTATGGAATCAACAAGGTGCCTAAGAAGGGAGAAATCATCAGGAGGCGCAGAATCAAGAGGGAGGAGATCAAAGTATTTGGCCCATGAAGCGGGACCAAACAAGGCTTGATAGGCATCAGAACGGGAAGGAATCGAACGAGTGCGGCCGTGTCGAAGATGGCGTTGAGAACCCCCAGAGAGGGGTTAAAAGGCGCAGTAGTCACAACTAGAGTGAACCATGCCAGGGGACGAGGTAGTCACCACTGGGGGCTTGGAGCAAGACCCAACCACAGAGGAGGGAGGGGAGCCGAGGGGAGTAGTCAGAAAGGCCAAAGGAGCAAGGTCGGAGCCCAATGCAGCGGAAGCTACAGAGCCCGGTCTTCCAACATGGACCGACTTGGGGGCTTGGTCGCCCACCCCACGAGCCTGAGAAGGTACAGGAGGAACAGAAATCGACATAAGTACAGAAAAAGAAACATTCATTTACGAATGTGCCCCCACACCCACCATGGAGTCACAATTAGAGGCAAGACACCCAACAAGAAGCTATCGCTGATGATGCCGGGGCCTCCTTGGGGTGCGTCGTGAGTATACGCCCCACAAACGCCACCTTAAGAACCGTCAGTCCGTCGAGATTGGGTTCAGTGACGAAAGGAGGATAGACAACAAAAGGTTCCCCTTGCTCTCGACGTCGGGTACTACAGTTCTACGTGTGCAAGAGTATGCCTCCTCAAGCACCCGGGCGTCAAAATAGAAGAAGTCCAAAACAAGCAAAAGGTCGGCAGGAAACGACAAGCAGATAAGAGAAGAGGGGGGGGGAGAAAAACGAAACAGAAGGAAAAGGAAAAGTCGTCCAGCACAATTAGAGAGGACAGCAGCAGGAGCACAAGGCTACAAAAGGACAGGGGACTGTCCCAAGGAGCATCACACTCCGGCAGCCGCCTACCAAGCCCCTCTCACGGCAACAACGAGCTGAACAGGGAGGGGCGGTGTAGCAAGTAAAGTTTATGGCAGAATAACGAGATGTATGAAAAATAACAAACTAGGTGGTTATAAACAAGATGGATTTTGTACTGCTGGAAGTTGCATGTGAAAGATTTAAAGAATATGATATTTATTCTCTTTCAGCATGTCAATTGCACCTCTCCTTTTTAATGGCACTATTTTGCACATCCTGCCATGCCTCCTACTTTCATGTGGAGTTATTTCAATGTGCAGATTTAGAACCAGTCCCTCTTAATATTTCCCAAGTATAAATTATTATGCATCTCTTTCTTATTTAAACCCATAGAAAATACAGGTTTAAAATTTTTTAAGCGGTACCAATAACTTGAATGTGTTATTGAGTGGATTCAGGCAGTCAAGACTTTTACAAGCTCTCCATAAAAGTATTAACCACCTTTCTTGTTGAGGCCAGAATATTTTGATGATTGGGATTTTATTATACAGTATACCAATTGTTAAAACTTTATCTTCACTCATCTTTCAAGAACCAGAAAACAATGTAATGTACGTTGACACACCTACCTTACCATCATCATCAAGTAAAGGTTCATTAAATGCTCTGACGACAACCCACTCGATAAGAATGCCTTTGAAAGTCACAACTGCTCTTAGCACACGACCTAAGGTTACCTGTAAAAATAAAAACAATTAAGGAAGTTAAAGTCATTTTCATACAGAGATTAGTCTAGGTGAATTAAATGTCTTCAGAACTGGACATCTAAGGGAATGTAAAATAGGGCCAATTTTTACTGTTATTGTAGGAGGTAGTGGCATGGTAGTGGAAAACTTAAGATATACAGTATTCCCATTACACATATGAAATCAGATATTTGGTAACAAAGTTGCATACAGGTCAGTATAACTTTATAAATTAAAGTTTTTTTTTTTAGATCTAAATGTTGAAAGAAAGAGACATGTGTTTCAATGTACATTTTATAACAATAAAAAGGCAGAATTTTTTGTTGGCAGTTTAGGAATTTTTCTGTTGGGCATTTTGGAATTTTGTTGTTGGGCAAATGGTAACTTTTTATTTATTTATATATGCAAGAGTTCTTACATTATTGTAAAGCTACTAACATGCATTAGTGTTTTGGGCAGGTCCTTAATCTTAAGTTTCCTTGGAATATGACCCGCCAAATCGTTTAACCCTTAAATTGCGTATCGCATCATATGATGCTTTGGAGTACTACGCAAGATTTAAACGGCCCGCGGATACACGGGGTTCACCACACCTTCATCAGGGCTCTTGTAAACAGACGCCATCTTAAAAAAAAATCGTGGGCCAAATTCCCGGGTGTTAGGGGCCTCAGTATTGAGTGAGCTACCAAGCCTGACGCACGCAGCATGAGCTCACAGCACTGCTGTTCAGCTTGTGACCACAGCATCGCCTAAAAATGCCATAATATACTTGTTCATGCTATTATGTAGCGATGATATTATTACAGAAGACCCCTGACTGTGATAAAACTGACCAGGGTTCTGATAATAGCAGGATTGTGGTGATATTTAGTGCTGTGCTCCATGGAGGGAGGAGAAATGCTGTGGGAGGGAGGGTAGTGGTGCTGTCTTCTGACTGTGTGGCCACCTTTTATTGACTGCACTCACCATACCAGCTTAGTGATTTGCTATGGTGAACACAAATGTAGATACTTATATATAACGTGTGTATAGAGGGTATAAACAGCAAGAGGAGTAGGTTGGGAGCCGCCATTTTGGTGAGGGAGGTGCGTCGTCTGCACGACTTATGTTGTTTACTGGTGACCACTATGGTCTTTGGGCACCATACCAGTTTACTTGTACAAGTATGGTGAATAAAACAGGTAGATACTTATATATAATGTGTGTATATAGCGTAATAACACCACAAACAGTTTTGTTGGAGGGGAAATATTAGTGTGCCTGGCCTTGAGGGCGGCAGCCACCAGCTGACTGTGTGAGTAGCTACGTCTTTGTGCCTTTACTCACCATACAAACTTAGATGTACAGTTATGGTGAACAAAACATATAAATACTTATATATAACGTTTGTATATAAAAGCAAAAACTGTATGGTGGGAGGAGAATGGTGGCAAGTCAGGTGAAGTGAGGGAGGGAGGGAGGGAGTGGCAGCCAGTGGCGGGCTGCCACTGCCACTCAGCATACCAACTTAGTGGTTCGTTATGGTGAACACGAATGTAGATACTTATATATAGCGTCTGTATATAGTGAATAAAAGCAAAAACAGTATTGTGGGAGGAGAATGTGGGTGAGTCAGGTGACTTGAGGGAGGGAGGAAGTAGCAGCCAGTGGCAAGCTGCCACTGGCACTGCCACTCAGCATGCCAACTTAGTGGTTCGTTATGGTGAACACAAATGTAGATACTTATATATAAGTATCTGCACGTTTTGTTCACCATAACGAACCACTAAGATGCTATTATGAGTCAAAAAAGTAACGAGGAGTGACCGCCACACGCCAGCCAGCCACTCGCTCCCTCCCTCAACACCTCACTTGCCCACATTCTCCTCCCACCATACTGTTTTTGCTTTTATTCACTATATACAGATGTTATATATAATGTCTGTATATAGTGAATAAAAACAAAAACAGTATGGTGGGAGGAGAATGTGGGCAAGTGAGGTGTTGAGGGAGGGAGTGAGTGGCTGGCTGGTGTGTGTCGGTCACTCCTCGTTACTTTTTTGACTCATAATAGCAACTTAGTGGTTCGTTATGGTAAACAAAACATGCAGATACTTACATATAACCTGTGTATATAGTGTAATAACCGACAAAGTATTTGTTCACTGTTTGATGAACATAATTGAATCAACAACATGCACACCATATTTTTGAGTACAGCGATGATTCACTCATTTTATTATATAAATATATCACACTACACACTATTGAATAATATTACAGCAAAAAAACTACAAAAAATCAATCAGACACATTGAAATAATTAGGTAATTATCTCTTTGTGGCAACTCCGGCCTGACAGCTGGCGAGCAACAGACCGCCTGGGACGCACGCTGAGTCAGCACCTGTTTTTTGCCAGACTTCCCCACCCTCTAGCGGGCAATATATGCCACTTATGATTTTTATTATTTTTCCAATGATCAGATACAAATTAACAGGTTTAGAAGAAAAAAATTTTTTTTTTTTTTGGTATGCACCTGAGTGACATGCTAAATAGCCAGGCGCCATTCAAGGGTTAACAACCAAGTACCCATTCACTGCTGGGTGAACAGAGGCATACAGTGAAGGACTGGCTACTAGTCAAACCTCCCCAGCCAGGATACGAACCCAGGCAAAATTGCTCGCAAAGTGTGGGGGGAGTGTGTGTGTTACCACTGTTCCACGGGGACTGCGCAGCGGTAACCTTTTAATATGCTTCAAATCACATTTTTAATGATTTTCGAAGATGGAGGCAACATCTACAAATATCATTAAAAACGTGATTGGAAGATAAAGAACAGATAAATGCACTAATCATTGTTGAATTAGGTGTTCAAAACTTGTTTTTCTAAAATGGTATACAAAATAAAAGTGCAGTAATACAATACCTGGACTACAGCATTGTTACCAAATGGTCGAGACAGGTTGAGTGTCATGTCTGGGAACATCTGATTTATGCCTTGAATTATCCCATCCACTTGTCTGGAATACAAACCAAACCAAAATGAATTATTACTATAGACCAAGGGTCAAGTGAGCATTTTAACAGGTGCTCAAGTGAAAATATGTATACATGCAATTATAGGAACAACAATGTTGGTGTGGTATTCAACATCTCAGTCTTAAAACTTTTGTAATTACTCTAGCATTCAATTAGATTTCATAATACATGTTCTGTTGTCTGTTTAAATATTAATGAATTAAGTACTTTCCATGTTTTTAAGAAATTAAATATTTAATAACAAATGTAGAGGTTTTTACATTTTTATATAGTGTATATATATTTCAAGTAAAATCAGAACACCAATTTTATTACCAATCTAGTTGTGCATTATTATATACAGAATATATTGTGAACCTAAATTCCTAACAATTACTATCATCATTTGCGAAGGGATAATTTATTAAATTTTTATATTAAAACAATATTCAGTTACTGTAACGGTAACATTCAAAAAATGTATTATGATAGAATAAATACAAATTAAGTTGTCAATAAAATATTTAAAGGCTTGAATGTTAGTGGCGAATTTCACTACAGTTCAACCCTACAATTACATATTTCAGGTCTTATCATTCCACATCATCCATACACAACCAATGTTAGATAACCTGAACATCCACCTTGCAATAATATGGATAATAAGGCTTGGTAGTCAAGGCAGGAGTTTGAGATAAATCCTAATTAAACTTTGTCTAAACATAGGCCAAGGCTGGGCAAGGAAACCTGTAGTCAAACCAAGAAGAAATTAAGAGATGAACACACCAACCAGGTGTGACTGTAGATAAGTAAAGCATTTTAAACCCTCAAACAAAATAAGATTTAACCAGATACACCCCCATGAAAAGCTCTATGAACCCGAAGGCAGAGAGTCAATGAGCTACAAATGCAGTAATAGGCAGGGGCAAAACTGCACTATAAATGCCAGAAGAAAAGGTCTGCGGATAAACATGAAAAGTTTATGCAAGTTCAGCCTCCAATCTTCTGGAAACTGCAGGTTTGGGGACTGAACCAGGAAAGTTTAACCCAAGAGCGGAATGTTAGAAACAAGGGCTGAACAGTCCATAAGGAAACGAGCAGAGACATGATCCACAAAAATTCCCAGCTCTCATCATGGGAAGTATCCTGGTTGTAGGAAAAAGATAAATTCTCTCTCACTGGTTCTTGTCGAGATACAATACAAAAACCTACCTGTTGAGAAATGGACAAATAAACAGGCAGCATGCAGTTTCATGTGAATGCAAACAGATCCACCTGAGGCCTGCTGAGTGTCTCACAGCCACTGTAGAAGGCCTCGTGCATTTCCCACTACATTTTAGGTGTACATAAACGGACAAGGCCACCTGTGAGCACATTTCGACACTCCTTATGTGAACTGTTTGGGTGGAATGAACCCAGAAAATAACATCCAAACCTTCATATTTGCTGGAATATGCTCACCACAATATTGCAGTTTACAGAATTTTGTACTCCAAATCATTTAATATTATTTTCTTTCCTTACCCAACTTATTTTCATAGTAACACATACATTTACTGGATAGCTCATCTCAACTGCCAATGCTATACCAGGGTCAGGCATCTGAAAATAAGGATATGCCCCTTTCACTTCTTCATACAGCCCTCTGGCAGCATCTCTAAATATTTAGCTCTTCCTCACCCAGGTTTTCATTGCACTAGACATTTCTGCCCTGACTCACTCCATACTGTATTCAACTTGGCACACAATTTTACATCACAAAAAATTGAACAGATAAGGTCTTACTGTTGAGGTACATTGTGGTTTAACTGAACAGGCCGTCTCCTCTTGGCAGAATAAGGTGATGATACGGATGATCTCTTGAGGTTATTTCCAGAGAAGAGAGAGTGCATTATTGTGGAGTAACAATGGACCTGTTGAATAAATGAATAAACAATATACTGTGTATATATATATAGTACTGTATTTTATATAGTTTAAACACATGTGGGTGATTGAGACAGGTATTCCAAGTTGCCAGTGTATTTTACAACTTATTTTACAGCTATGGTTAAATGACTACAAAGGATCTAATTGTGTACAGGAGTGGATGATTATAGGAACTATGGCAATTTTGAAGAGTTCACGGCTCAAAAAACATAATATATTTTATTTTTAAGAGCAGAGATTTACTCAGTTAATCTGGATATACCTTTTATATTACTGTTAATAAAACTTAGATTATTTTACAGAACTAAAAACACTTGGATATTTCTTAAATGCATTCAGGATCCCAAAATAAATTTTTCTATAAAACGTAGTATTCTTCTTATAAAACATTGGAACACTTTAATTTTTACCTGATAAAAATAAAATTGAATGTTATAACCCCAAAAATATATAAATTTTATTTTAATTTTGTTAATTTATTTGGGCCATTCTTAGTGCAAAACATAAACTTGCTTATTTCCTACCTTCTCCATCCATGTGTAACAGTCCAGCAGCTGATAGTAGAGTGGTAATTTATCTGGTGTGGGATCCAACGAGAGGAGTCCTGTGTTGCCAAGGTTTACTGGGTTTGATGGTGGACTGAGGCCTGCTACTTGTGTCTCCAATTCTCTGTAAGTTTAGCAAGTTCTTGTTAGCTTTTATTCTACAAAATTATTACAGAATTAACCGGGTTAGGCTAGAGCTTCAATATGCAGGCGATGAGTCACAATAACGTGGTTAAAGTAAGTTGACCAGACCACACACTAGAAGGTGAAGGGACGACGATGTTTCGGTCTGTCCTGGACCATTCTCAAGTCGATTGGGAATTGACTTGTTCACAATCGACTTGAGAATGGTCCAGGATGGACTGAAACGTCGTCGTCCCTTCACCTTCTAGTGTGTGGTCTGGTCAACTAGAGTTTCAAGAATGATATAAAAGAAAATTTACTACAAACCTCGAAAAAAGATTGAAAACAAAGACGGCATAGAGTAGACTGGACAAATTGTGAATAAAGCAGCAAGTGTAGAGCAAGGACCTGATACATTAAATTTTTTGTTATGTATTGTGGTTCCTTCAGCAATAATGAGATGATTATACAGTGGTTCTTAATAAATTGGGCCAAATGCCAAATCGGGCCAAATAATTGTCACTAACAGACTTGTCACCAACTACTGTACCAATTAAAAGGGGATTTTGGGAAATGCAAAGTTTGATTCAAATAAATTTTTGTATAAATGGCAATACTGTATAATTAAAGTATATACTGTAATTATGTTTTAACACATTTCATTACTTTTAACAAAGAGCTTCATTAATCTCTATTGTTTATATGCCATGGCAGACAAATGCAGTGTTCATATTTAAAGTTCTAAAAGCATTATTTAAGGTCAAACAATTTCTTTTCAATGCCCTACAAACTTTATATCAAATTACTTTGTCATTTGTGACTGTACTAGTGATACACTATATGTCTGTCTCCACCTCACCATGTTAGTCTTTTCTTTATTCTTATGATTAACTAGTAAAACTATATCTGACTAGCTGCTGCTAAACTGTTTGAGATATTCTCAGTTAATGAGCTATTTGGCACAAAAATCTACCATACAGTACTGCTAAATTCCTTAAATGAAAAATTTGCAGTAGCAAATTCTGAAGACTTTCATCAAGACCTAGTGTAAAATTAAACTTTATTACTGCACTTTGTTGAGGGAGGAACAAAAAATGGTGCTGTATATGACATTTAAAAATAGAAATATTGGGAATGAATGTAAAATGTAATTAACAATTTAACTTGAATAAATACTCATTTTATAATGAAATATTACCCAAAAGAAAAAAGAAAAGTTGAATTTTCCAAATCGTTAACTACATAAATATTAGAGATAAATAAAATATTTTCCTGCTGCATTACAGATAATGAAAATAAAACAATTACAATCAATTCAAGTCGACTCATGCCAGGTACAGCTGAAGGACTTAACATTACAAAACATGCCAAAAGATTACTGCAGTTCAAAACCCAGCTGGATAAAATAATAAGGACAAATGAAGGGACCTTTAACACACCTCTGGCTTCTTGCCCTCGCCGAGGTCACTACCGAAACGCTCAGGGTAAATTAATGTTTTTACTTATTTATATACACAATAGTTCTTACTTTCTTGTAAAGCCACTAGCTCGCATAGCATTTCGGGCTAATTCTTAAATCTTAATTCTCCCTGGAATACGAGTCACCAAATCGTTTAACAACCAGGTATACCCATTCACTGCAGGGTGAACAGAGGCTACAGTTAAGGACTGGCGCCCAGTCAATCCTCCCCGGCCAGGATACGAACCCAGGACAAATCGCTCGTGCTTACCGTAGCTGTGACTTGATGTCAGCCATGACCTTCATTGCCTCCTCAGCAAAATTATTTTCCCCTTCATTGCTGTTTTCATCCTTGGGACCTTCTGATACTATCTTGAAGAAGAGTGTAACGCTGCTCCTGAGAGTCCTGAGAGTGCCGAGGGTCGTTGTCAGAGTGTCCACATTAACACCTTCCTGAGCCGCCATCATCACAATGTTTACCAGCAAGTCCAGGGATGCCAGCTCCAAAAGTAGCGATCTGATGGTCAAAAAGTAGCGAAATTGTAATAAGAGTAGCCCAATTTTTTGTTTAATTTTTTTATGACTGATACAGGTTTCAAAGTAATATATTTTGATGTATAGAGTACACTACACGATGTAATTGTTTTAATATTATTTCTGCACACACACACACACACACACACACACACATATATATATATTTTTTTAACCTAACAGGGGTACCACCTCTGGTGCAAGTGTAGGGACCCATAGCCTCAGAAGAAAATAATGAGTACCCAGAGAAGACCTTGTGGATCCTCACTAACACTGTTTTTTTCTTCTACCACCGCTATTCTTTTGGTATGTGTGTATATATATCTCCAACTTTATTTTAAAATTTCATTACACACAGAGCTTAATGCACAACCTGAAACCCAAGTAAAACCCCTGGAGCCCGAACAGTTGTGTAACCAGAGCCCGACCGGTTGTGTAACCGGAGCCCGACCGGTTGTGTAACCGGAGCCCGAACAGTTGTGTAACCAGAGCCCGACCGGTTGTGTAACCAGAGCCCGACCGGTTGTGTAACCAGAGCCCGACCGGTTGTGTAACCGGAGCCCGACCGGTTGTGTAACCGGAGCCCGACCGGTTGTGTAACCGGAGCTCGACCGGTTGTGTAACCGGAGCTCAACCAGTTGTGTAACCAGACCCCGACCAGTTGTGTAACCATAAGCCTAGCAAGTATACATCTCATCCCCACCAAACTAAACAGTCCCAGAGCACAACCAAACTCCATTCCTAGCTCGACCAAACAAAAATCTCCTTAGCCCTACCTAAAACCCTCCACTTGCCCTAGACACCAACTATTGACCCATAGCAAACAATTGAACTATATACAAAAAAAGAAACCCGGATTTTTAGCAAACATATAAACAGAGCCTTAGCAAACAAACCTGGAGCACTAGTACACAAACAACCGCTGAAGCACAACCATACACGAATCGAAGCCTGACCATGCACAACCCAAAGCTGGAGTGACACCCCCGGAGCCCGACCAGTTATTTAACCGGAGCCCGACCAGTTATTTAACCGGAGCCCGACCAGTTATTTAACCGGAGCCCGACCAGTTGTGTAACCGAAGCTCAACCAGTTGTGTAACCAGACCCCGACCAGTTGTGTAACCATAAGCCTAGCAAGTATACATCTCATCCCCACCAAACTAAACAGTCCCAGAGCACAACCAAACTCCATTCCTAGCTCGACCAAACAAAAATCTCCTTAGCCCTACCTAAAACCCTCCACTTGCCCTAGACACCAACTATTGACCCATAGCAAACAATTGAACTATATACAAAAAAAGAAACCCGGATTTTTAGCAAACATATAAACAGAGCCTTAGCAAACAAACCTGGAGCACTAGTACACAAACAACCGCTGAAGCACAACCATACACGAATCGAAGCCTGACCATGCACAACCCAAAGCTGGAGTGACACCCCCGGAGCCCGACCAGTTAATATAACCGGAGCCCGACCAGTTATTTAACCGGAGCCCGACCAGTTATTTAACCGGAGCCCGACCAGTTGTGTAACCGAAGCTCAACCAGTTGTGTAACCAGACCCCGACCAGTTGTGTAACCATAAGCCTAGCAAGTATACATCTCATCCCCACCAAACTAAACAGTCCCAGAGCACAACCAAACTCCATTCCTAGCTCGACCAAACAAAAATCTCCTTAGCCCTACCTAAAACCCTCCACTTGCCCTAGACACCAACTATTGACCCATAGCAAACAATTGAACTATATACAAAAAAAGAAACCCGGATTTTTAGCAAACATATAAACATAGAGCCTTAGCAAACAAACCTGGAGCACTAGTACACAAACAACCGCTGAAGCACAACCATACACGAATCGAAGCCTGACCATGCACAACCCAAAGCTGGAGTGACACCCCCGGAGCCCGACCAGTTAATATAACCGGAGCCCGACCAGTTATTTAACCGGAGCCCGACCAGTTATTTAACCGGAGCCCGACCAGTTGTGTAACCGAAGCTCAACCAGTTGTGTAACCAGACCCCGACCAGTTGTGTAACCATAAGCCTAGCAAGTATACATCTCATCCCCACCAAACTAAACAGTCCCAGAGCACAACCAAACTCCATTCCTAGCTCGACCAAACAAAAATCTCCTTAGCCCTACCTAAAACCCTCCACTTGCCCTAGACACCAACTATTGACCCATAGCAAACAATTGAACTATATACAAAAAAAGAAACCCGGATTTTTAGCAAACATATAAACATAGAGCCTTAGCAAACAAACCTGGAGCACTAGTACACAAACAACCGCTGAAGCACAACCATACACGAATCGAAGCCTGACCATGCACAACCCAAAGCTGGAGTGACACCCCCGGAGCCCGACCAGTTAATATAACCGGAGCCCGACCAGTTATTTAACCGGAGCCCGACCAGTTATTTAACCGGAGCCCGACCAGTTGTGTAACCGAAGCTCAACCAGTTGTGTAACCAGACCCCGACCAGTTGTGTAACCATAAGCCTAGCAAGTATACATCTCATCCCCACCAAACTAAACAGTCCCAGAGCACAACCAAACTCCATTCCTAGCTCGACCAAACAAAAATCTCCTTAGCCCTACCTAAAACCCTCCACTTGCCCTAGACACCAACTATTGACCCATAGCAAACAATTGAACTATATACAAAAAAAGAAACCCGGATTTTTAGCAAACATATAAACAGAGCCTTAGCAAACAAACCTGGAGCACTAGTACACAAACAACCGCTGAAGCACAACCATACACGAATCGAAGCCTGACCATGCACAACCCAAAGCTGGAGTGACACCCCCGGAGCCCGACCAGTTAATATAACCGGAGCCCGACCAGTTATTTAACCGGAGCCCGACCAGTTATTTAACCGGAGCCCGACCAGTTATTTAACCGGAGCCCGACCAGTTGTGTAACCGAAGCTCAACCAGTTGTGTAACCAGACCCCGACCAGTTGTGTAACCATAAGCCTAGCAAGTATACATCTCATCCCCACCAAACTAAACAGTCCCAGAGCACAACCAAACTCCATTCCTAGCTCGACCAAACAAAAATCTCCTTAGCCCTACCTAAAACCCTCCACTTGCCCTAGACACCAACTATTGACCCATAGCAAACAATTGAACTATATACAAAAAAAGAAACCCGGATTTTTAGCAAACATATAAACATAGAGCCTTAGCAAACAAACCTGGAGCACTAGTACACAAACAACCGCTGAAGCACAACCATACACGAATCGAAGCCTGACCATGCACAACCCAAAGCTGGAGTGACACCCCCGGAGCCCGACCAGTTAATATAACCGGAGCCCGACCAGTTATTTAACCGGAGCCCGACCAGTTATTTAACCGGAGCCCGACCAGTTGTGTAACCGAAGCTCAACCAGTTGTGTAACCAGACCCCGACCAGTTGTGTAACCATAAGCCTAGCAAGTATACATCTCATCCCCACCAAACTAAACAGTCCCAGAGCACAACCAAACTCCATTCCTAGCTCGACCAAACAAAAATCTCCTTAGCCCTACCTAAAACCCTCCACTTGCCCTAGACACCAACTATTGACCCATAGCAAACAATTGAACTATATACAAAAAAAGAAACCCGGATTTTTAGCAAACATATAAACAGAGCCTTAGCAAACAAACCTGGAGCACTAGTACACAAACAACCGCTGAAGCACAACCATACACGAATCGAAGCCTGACCATGCACAACCCAAAGCTGGAGTGACACCCCCGGAGCCCGACCAGTTAATATAACCGGAGCCCGACCAGTTATTTAACCGGAGCCCGACCAGTTATTTAACCGGAGCCCGACCAGTTGTGTAACCGAAGCTCAACCAGTTGTGTAACCAGACCCCGACCAGTTGTGTAACCATAAGCCTAGCAAGTATACATCTCATCCCCACCAAACTAAACAGTCCCAGAGCACAACCAAACTCCATTCCTAGCTCGACCAAACAAAAATCTCCTTAGCCCTACCTAAAACCCTCCACTTGCCCTAGACACCAACTATTGACCCATAGCAAACAATTGAACTATATACAAAAAAAGAAACCCGGATTTTTAGCAAACATATAAACAGAGCCTTAGCAAACAAACCTGGAGCACTAGTACACAAACAACCGCTGAAGCACAACCATACACGAATCGAAGCCTGACCATGCACAACCCAAAGCTGGAGTGACACCCCCGGAGCCCGACCAGTTAATATAACCGGAGCCCGACCAGTTATTTAACCGGAGCCCGACCAGTTATTTAACCGGAGCCCGACCAGTTGTGTAACCGAAGCTCAACCAGTTGTGTAACCAGACCCCGACCAGTTGTGTAACCATAAGCCTAGCAAGTATACATCTCATCCCCACCAAACTAAACAGTCCCAGAGCACAACCAAACTCCATTCCTAGCTCGACCAAACAAAAATCTCCTTAGCCCTACCTAAAACCCTCCACTTGCCCTAGACACCAACTATTGACCCATAGCAAACAATTGAACTATATACAAAAAAAGAAACCCGGATTTTTAGCAAACATATAAACATAGAGCCTTAGCAAACAAACCTGGAGCACTAGTACACAAACAACCGCTGAAGCACAACCATACACGAATCGAAGCCTGACCATGCACAACCCAAAGCTGGAGTGACACCCCCGGAGCCCGACCAGTTAATATAACCGGAGCCCGACCAGTTATTTAACCGGAGCCCGACCAGTTATTTAACCGGAGCCCGACCAGTTATTTAACCGGAGCCCGACCAGTTGTGTAACCGAAGCTCAACCAGTTGTGTAACCAGACCCCGACCAGTTGTGTAACCATAAGCCTAGCAAGTATACATCTCATCCCCACCAAACTAAACAGTCCCAGAGCACAACCAAACTCCATTCCTAGCTTGACCAAACAAAAATCTCCTTAGCCCTACCTAAAACCCTCCACTTGCCCTAGACACCAACTATTGACCCATAGCAAACAATTGAACTATATACAAAAAAAGAAACCCGGATTTTTAGCAAACATATAAACAGAGCCTTAGCAAACAAACCTGGAGCACTAGTACACAAACAGCTGAAGCACAACCATACACGAATCGAAGCCTGACCATGCACAACCCAAAGCTGGAGTGACACCCCCGGAGCCCGACCAGTTAATATAACCGGAGCCCGACCAGTTATTTAACCGGAGCCCGACCAGTTATTTAACCGGAGCCCGACCAGTTGTGTAACCGAAGCTCAACCAGTTGTGTAACCAGACCCCGACCAGTTGTGTAACCATAAGCCTAGCAAGTATACATCTCATCCCCACCAAACTAAACAGTCCCAGAGCACAACCAAACTCCATTCCTAGCTCGACCAAACAAAAATCTCCTTAGCCCTACCTAAAACCCTCCACTTGCCCTAGACACCAACTATTGACCCATAGCAAACAATTGAACTATATACAAAAAAAGAAACCCGGATTTTTAGCAAACATATAAACATAGAGCCTTAGCAAACAAACCTGGAGCACTAGTACACAAACAACCGCTGAAGCACAACCATACACGAATCGAAGCCTGACCATGCACAACCCAAAGCTGGAGTGACACCCCCGGAGCCCGACCAGTTAATATAACCGGAGCCCGACCAGTTATTTAACCGGAGCCCGACCAGTTATTTAACCGGAGCCCGACCAGTTATTTAACCGGAGCCCGACCAGTTGTGTAACCGAAGCTCAACCAGTTGTGTAACCAGACCCCGACCAGTTGTGTAACCATAAGCCTAGCAAGTATACATCTCATCCCCACCAAACTAAACAGTCCCAGAGCACAACCAAACTCCATTCCTAGCTCGACCAAACAAAAATCTCCTTAGCCCTACCTAAAACCCTCCACTTGCCCTAGACACCAACTATTGACCCATAGCAAACAATTGAACTATATACAAAAAAAGAAACCCGGATTTTTAGCAAACATATAAACATAGAGCCTTAGCAAACAAACCTGGAGCACTAGTACACAAACAACCGCTGAAGCACAACCATACACGAATCGAAGCCTGACCATGCACAACCCAAAGCTGGAGTGACACCCCCGGAGCCCGACCAGTTAATATAACCGGAGCCCGACCAGTTATTTAACCGGAGCCCGACCAGTTATTTAACCGGAGCCCGACCAGTTGTGTAACCGAAGCTCAACCAGTTGTGTAACCAGACCCCGACCAGTTGTGTAACCATAAGCCTAGCAAGTATACATCTCATCCCCACCAAACTAAACAGTCCCAGAGCACAACCAAACTCCATTCCTAGCTTGACCAAACAAAAATCTCCTTAGCCCTACCTAAAACCCTCCACTTGCCCTAGACACCAACTATTGACCCATAGCAAACAATTGAACTATATACAAAAAAAGAAACCCGGATTTTTAGCAAACATATAAACATAGAGCCTTAGCAAACAAACCTGGAGCACTAGTACACAAACAACCGCTGAAGCACAACCATACACGAATCGAAGCCTGACCATGCACAACCCAAAGCTGGAGTGACACCCCCGGAGCCCGACCAGTTAATATAACCGGAGCCCGACCAGTTATTTAACCGGAGCCCGACCAGTTATTTAACCGGAGCCCGACCAGTTATTTAACCGGAGCCCGACCAGTTGTGTAACCGAAGCTCAACCAGTTGTGTAACCAGACCCCGACCAGTTGTGTAACCATAAGCCTAGCAAGTATACATCTCATCCCCACCAAACTAAACAGTCCCAGAGCACAACCAAACTCCATTCCTAGCTCGACCAAACAAAAATCTCCTTAGCCCTACCTAAAACCCTCCACTTGCCCTAGACACCAACTATTGACCCATAGCAAACAATTGAACTATATACAAAAAAAGAAACCCGGATTTTTAGCAAACATATAAACATAGAGCCTTAGCAAACAAACCTGGAGCACTAGTACACAAACAACCGCTGAAGCACAACCATACACGAATCGAAGCCTGACCATGCACAACCCAAAGCTGGAGTGACACCCCCGGAGCCCGACCAGTTAATATAACCGGAGCCCGACCAGTTATTTAACCGGAGCCCGACCAGTTATTTAACCGGAGCCCGACCAGTTGTGTAACCGAAGCTCAACCAGTTGTGTAACCAGACCCCGACCAGTTGTGTAACCATAAGCCTAGCAAGTATACATCTCATCCCCACCAAACTAAACAGTCCCAGAGCACAACCAAACTCCATTCCTAGCTTGACCAAACAAAAATCTCCTTAGCCCTACCTAAAACCCTCCACTTGCCCTAGACACCAACTATTGACCCATAGCAAACAATTGAACTATATACAAAAAAAGAAACCCGGATTTTTAGCAAACATATAAACAGAGCCTTAGCAAACAAACCTGGAGCACTAGTACACAAACAGCTGAAGCACAACCATACACGAATCGAAGCCTGACCATGCACAACCCAAAGCTGGAGTGACACCCCCGGAGCCCGACCAGTTAATATAACCGGAGCCCGACCAGTTATTTAACCGGAGCCCGACCAGTTATTTAACCGGAGCCCGACCAGTTGTGTAACCGAAGCTCAACCAGTTGTGTAACCAGACCCCGACCAGTTGTGTAACCATAAGCCTAGCAAGTATACATCTCATCCCCACCAAACTAAACAGTCCCAGAGCACAACCAAACTCCATTCCTAGCTCGACCAAACAAAAATCTCCTTAGCCCTACCTAAAACCCTCCACTTGCCCTAGACACCAACTATTGACCCATAGCAAACAATTGAACTATATACAAAAAAAGAAACCCGGATTTTTAGCAAACATATAAACATAGAGCCTTAGCAAACAAACCTGGAGCACTAGTACACAAACAACCGCTGAAGCACAACCATACACGAATCGAAGCCTGACCATGCACAACCCAAAGCTGGAGTGACACCCCCGGAGCCCGACCAGTTAATATAACCGGAGCCCGACCAGTTATTTAACCGGAGCCCGACCAGTTATTTAACCGGAGCCCGACCAGTTATTTAACCGGAGCCCGACCAGTTGTGTAACCGAAGCTCAACCAGTTGTGTAACCAGACCCCGACCAGTTGTGTAACCATAAGCCTAGCAAGTATACATCTCATCCCCACCAAACTAAACAGTCCCAGAGCACAACCAAACTCCATTCCTAGCTCGACCAAACAAAAATCTCCTTAGCCCTACCTAAAACCCTCCACTTGCCCTAGACACCAACTATTGACCCATAGCAAACAAATGAACTATATACAAAAAAAAGAAACCCGAATTTCTAACAAACATATAAGCATAGAGCCTTAGCAAACAAACCTGGAGCACTAGTACACAAACAACCGCAGGAGCACAACCATGTAAGAACCGGAGCACAACCATGCACAACCCAAAGCCGAACAAATCACACAACCGGAGTTATGTAACCGGACCCCGACAAGTTGTGTAACCGGTGCCCGACCAGTTGTGTAACCGGAGCCCGACCAGTTGCGTAACCGGAGCCTCACCAGTTGCGTAAGCGCAAGCCTAGTTATAAAGAGCTGCTGGCGACGGGGTAGTTGAACACTGCGGAAGTGTAGTCTACATAATACCCTACCCATATAATGTTGGCAAATCATGATCCACAAAATCTTCCACAATATCCAAGAGAGGACAGACTATTTAGCATTAGTGGAATACAAACATTTGAATACTACAGAACCCGGATGAAAAAAAAAATACGGAAACAATAACCCTCGAGACATTACAAAACTCAATGTTATAATAGCGAACAAATGTATAATGCATGAAGCATTGTAGGTGGAGGTAGACTATGTAGTCATGCGTACTTCCCCACTGCTCAGATATATCTACAAAACCAACAAAAAAAAATTATCACCCTTACCTACACGGGAGCGATGCACCGCACGCCACCGCTGCTTCTTGACAACTGACGGGGTCGGCGTCGATGACCCGGTCACCCGCACGCGAACAACCGATTCAGAGACCCTCGGCCTAAAATTATTTGAACGCCAATATTCAAATTCAAAAACCTGAAATTCCTAGCATATAGCGCCAGGAATGTGTAAATTAATATTTATATTCATTATAGGCCTTTCTAAAGTAATTTATAGATCTGAATATCATATATTGTCTAACAAACGAATTATTTATGTTAAGATTTTAATTATGCCAGTTACCATTAAGTCTCATATCGCACACAAGAAGATTCGTCTGCGGATTTTTTATATTTTTTTATTTATATATAAAAAAGTTTTTAAATTCTTGTAAAATCTTTTCTAAATTCTTGTAACACGCATAGCGTTTTCTTAATCCTAATTATTACCAAGGAGTACGACCCGCCAAATCGTTTAACAACCAATTCTCTGCTGAGTGAACAGTTAAGGACTGGCGTCCGGTCAATCCTTCCCGGCCAGGATACGATCCCAGGTCAATACTTGCGTAAAGGAGGAAATGTATGTTTATCTTTCAGAATGTTTGGTAATATGTTTATTGTTTGTGATGTGTGTATATGTATGTATTAACACGATGTACTGAACGGGGTGAGAATAGCTTGACCTACCTCATCCCTTTGTGTGTATTTTACCTCAATAAACTTATTTCAATTTCAATTTCAATTTCAATTCAATCCAGGTCAAAGGGCTGGCGAAGAGCCGGGCGCGTGCTTTACCACTGCGCCACAGAGACTGCTCCGTGGCGAAGTGGAATTTTGAATTTTGAAACCTGACTAACCTAGCTCAACCCAACCTAACGTAACCCAAATCAAACCAATCTAATCCAACCGAGGCCAATGCAGCCTAACCTTAATAACATAACCTAATACAGCCTAGCATAACAATACATCAGGATTTAAAACAGAAAAAGAGTTTAGCCGAATCGTCTCGTGTCCGAGTGAACAAGAACCCGACCAGTTGTGTACCTATACTGACCTAGCAAACAAACACCTGCAGACGAGGAGTCTCAATAACGTGGCTGAAATATGTTGACCAAACCACACACTAGAAAGTGAAGGGACGACAACGTTTCGGTCTGTCCTGGACCATTCTCAAGTCGATCGTGAGAATGCACAATTGACTTGAGAATGGTCCAGGACGGACCGAAACGTCATCGTCCCTTCACTTTCTAGTGTGTGGTTTGGTCAACAAACACCTCACCTAACTCTACCAAGCACACTGAGAGCCGTACCAAAGTTGGGAGGGTCCACAGACGAGAACGTGGTTGTAAGTATAGGTCCACAGTCTTACATCTAGCCTTTTGAAGAAGTGTTCTGGGTCAATATCTTCCAAATTGTTCAATAATTTAAAAGTTTTGCCGAGAGCAGCCCTGTCATGTCTGGTCCCCGTGGCCCTCAACCGTTCCCGGTATGAAAGTCGACTTAGTTCGGAAAAGATTTTAGTCGCCCGGTGTTGAACTTTCTCCAAAGCAGATATGTCTTTCTGAAGATGAAGCCTCAATGCGTGGATATAATAATCAAGTGGAAGCACACCAGAGATTTATACAGTTGTATAACTACCTTTTCCTTCGTCAAAATTTCGTTAGATTATTCCAAAGGATTTGGTTTGCTTATATAACTGCAGCTTCCACTTGTTGTACAACTATCAGTGATTGGTGGATTCTGACTCCAAGATAATGTTGATGATTTGGTAGTTGTGCATTGTTAAGCCCCACGTGGGTGAAAAATAATCTCCCGTTTTCTGTCCTAAGTTGTGGCTTGTTGAACTTAAAGTCGTTGTTCCTTGTTTGTGATTGATTGATGAAGATTAAGCTACCCAAGAGGTGGCACGGGCATGAATAGACTGTAAGTGGAAGATTTTTTTGGAGTGAATGTGATCTTTGGTCGTAAAAGGATATACTGTGTGCTGTGCTCGCATTTAAATTGTCAGTCTGTGGCTGCTATCGCGGGGTGCTTGTTTGTGTTGCATCTGACCATAACGTTTCTTAACATTAATTTAAATTAAAATACTTTGATGCACACGCGTCGTACATACACGACGGGCTTGCTTAACGAGTTCCGCAACCGCGTCGTAAATAGCCGCGCGATGTAAAAAAAAATATATAAAATACAATTCTTATTCGAGCGACTTGGGGTTAGTATGAAAATGTTTGCCATTAAATTTTCGTTTTCTCTAATAGGCACATGGCCTATTTGAGAAAACGGTATTGTATTGTAACTTAGTGGAGAGACTATTGAGTTGTTGACACAACGAGGGTAATCGCCCACTTCACACACTCTTGGTGTGAGCCGCGATCATGATTCTACACTTATATGCATATGTCTATATAGGGAATTTTATTGCGAGTTCAGTGATATAAAATTTAACATTGTAGGACTAATGTGGAGCTAACAAACAAAAGAGTATGAACATTTTGTTGCTGTTTGGGCGTCACGGCGAGTGATCTACGTTTTATTTATTTCGTGGTGGGATAGCTAATGCTTTGGTGACATTTTATACATATGATCTTGTAGAGAATTTTAATGCCAACACATTGATACCAAAATAAAATACGTAGCTCGAGAATTGGTGTCAGGAGAGTGAAAAGATTACACACTTTTTGGTGTTTACGCTCAAGAGCCCAAAACGGCGCGCGCACAATGAGCTATTTTTTTCACGAGGCCCGGGCGCATTAAAGTGTTTTAGTAGGCCAAATTAGCCCAACTTGCTTTTAAATTAGCCCAAAAAGTAGCAAGTAGCGAAATTAAAAATTTGGGAGCGCGGGGCTCTCAAAAGTAGCCCAATTCGCTACTTGTAGCCCAATCTGGCAACGTTGCTAGTAGCAACTGGTCAACTCGTAATTAATCGTTTCGGAAAGTGTCAGTTCAGTACATAAAAATCCAGTTCGTTCACAAACACGTTTGTATACAGAATCCCTTTAAATTGCTAGCAACTTCAGTTGCAAATTGCATGTACTAGCAACAGCAGTTGCAAATTACTAGACATAGATGTATTATATCTATGTACCTTACCTAAATAAAATTGTATTGTATTGTATTGTATTGTATTGTATTGTATATAACACTTGGCTTATCTTATTGCAGGTTATAAACTGTACTGTGATTATGTGATAAATAAAGCCACAAGTCTGGCAAATGCCTTTATTTACCTCATTATTACAAACAACATCATCAAATTGGCAGATAACACTAAGAGATATGCTAAAGTGGGAAGTGAATTTATTGAAAATATATGTGTGTATATCACGAAAATAAACACGTGATTAAAAATGTGACAGTGTCAGACCACGGAAGAAAATTGAAACCGGAATTTCCTTAAGTACTTTCGTATATTAAATACATCTTCAGAAGGAGTTGAAAATTCACAAGGATTGAAAATACATATTCGAAAGGGTTCCTGTATACAAAAATTGTGTGACCGAACTGGTAATATATGTACCTAACCGATGATATTCGAAACGGCTATATACGATTCGACCAAACCCCCAGTGTTTGTTTTGGTGCATTTCTCAACACATTCACCATTATAATTTATACCTTCTTCTAAAATACTAAATGCATGATTTAAAAATAAAAACCGTACGAAAGAATGATATAAGCTTAATTTTCTTCATACATTTTTAAATATGCAATTTCAATATATTTACGCCTATCGATGATACGGATAAAAAAATCATTCTCATGCACATTCATTATCCGAAAAAAATAATAATCGGGCAGTTGTCATCACCCAGCTGTGAGGAAACAGGAAAATAAATATTATTATATATAAACTGCGAGAGTTTGCAAATGTGGACGTCAGTAGTGAAGCCTTGAGCGGAAGGTGGGGATGGCTGTGGCGCTCCTCTAGGTCCCTCTTCTACCCTCACATGTAGCTCTCCAGGTGAGCTGGGTGGGGTCACGAGGGGTCTGCTGGCTGTAGGAGTCATCTGGGGTCATGAGGGGTCTGCTGGCTGTGGTAGTTTGCTGGGGTCTGCTGGCTGTGGTAGTCAGCTGGGGTCACGAGGGGTCTGCTGGTTGTGCTAATTTGTTGGGGTCACTAGGGGTCTGCTGGCTGTGGTAGTCAGCTGGGGTCACGAGGGGTCTGCTGGCTGTGGTAGTTTGCTGGGGTCACGAGGGGCCTACTGGCTGTGGGAGTCAGCTGGGGTCATAAGGAGTCTGCTGGCTGTGGTAATTTGCTGGGGTCACGAGGAGTTTGCTGGCTGTGGTAGTTTGCTGGGGTCATGAGGAGTCTGCTGGCTGTGGTAGTTTGCTGGGGTCACGAGGGGCCTACTGGCTGTGGGAGTCATCTGGGGTCACGAGGAGTCTGCTGGCTATTGTAGTTTGCTGGGGTCACGAGGGGTCTGCTGGCTGTGGTAGTTTGCTGGGGTCACAAGGGGTTTGCTGGCTGTGGTAGTCAGCTGGGGGTCACGAGGTGAGATAGGGAGTGTGGGGGTGTAATTATGGAGTGGGCTGGAGGTCAGTGATCAGGTACAGTATAGGCAGTTTGTACGTGTGGGGCGGGGCATGTGGTGAATAATAATAAACAATATTGTGAAATTTTACAAGAATCAGAATGATAGATGTTGACCAGACCACACACTAGAAAACGAAGAGACGACGACGTTTCGGTCCATCCTGGACCATTATCAAGTCGATTGCGAATGCTAGATATTTAACCTAATATATATATAGATGAAGGCTAGCCAAGTATGTATATACTGTACCTCAATTCCTAATAAGTCATATGCTATGTCAATTTTTCCTGGGTCAGGTATTAGTCATGCTAAAATTACTCTTATCAGTGGCATCTAGTGAGTTACACAGTACATTATGAAATGTAGTTTTATTAAGGCAGTATACTGTTCTTTATTGGTTATGGATACAGTATTGAGTAGAGTACAGTTATAGGTACAGTTATGGGTACAGTATTGAGTTAATACAATGAAGCAGAATCTATACATCATATCTAAACCATGTAAAATTAATACAAATTAACATAAGAACATAAGAATAAAGGTAATGCAGAAGGCCTATTGGCCCATACAAGGCAGCTTCTATTTAAATAGGAGGTACATTAAATGTTACCCCTTCATTATACTGCCCAAATATTTATTTTTTATTTGAGTGGATGCGACTATATATTAGTTTAAGTTAATAATAATTAATAATTTATTGTGTCAGGGGATGGGCAGCTAATATATACAATACAATACATGTTATCGAGGTACTCCCCAGGGTTGAATTGTGGTTCTCCTCAGGGTGCAACCCCACAAAAAGCTGGCTAACTCCTAGGTACCTATTTACTGCTAGCTGAAAAGGGGAATTAAATGATAGGAAACGTCCCCCAACCATTTCTGTCCTGCCTGGGATTCAAACACAGACGTCTCGATTATGAGTGGAGAACGAACCTGACTCTACTATCGGGACCCTGAGTTAATTTTGTTTACTAATAATATATGGATTGAAGCATTATGAAGCTGTGACATGGTAACTACTAATAAAAAAAATTAAATGTGACAAAATTTGGAAATTGTAGTACAGTTCATGTTCTGCTAGTTGCAGAGAGCCAAGAACTTAAAAAAAAAAAAAAAAAATTTAAATCTTACTGTCTGAGTGGATTGATTAAATGATAAATACATATCTCTAGCTCTCTGTTTGTGGAGGTTGTTGATGTTTAAGATTCACTACCTGGAACAATAAGTTCCAAATAGCATGGGCTATGGTGAGCCCGCAGACTTGTGGAGGTACATGCCGAGTGTTTTCTCCAGACGAGTGCCGCACCAATGATGCTTGGTGACAGTCACCTAATTAGGGACAGCTCAACCTTACCAATTATAAGAAAATGATTACATAGTAGATACTCTAGGATACTAATGTACTGTAATACAAAATTATTTAATACCTCTTATATATCAGAATATAACTACGGTTCTGTGTTAAATTTCATCTATAAATATGTAATAAGGATCCATAGTAGGAATCAGGATAAACCCAGGATAAATACTGTACTACAAAGTGCTATCCTTGTTTCAATAAATTTGAGTAATGATCCAGATGGATTAAAGCTAAAAATCATATAATTTGATTGTATTAAGCACAGTTGCTTCAACATAATAAAGAGACATTGTAAAAATTTTTTGCTGAAAAAAAATTCCCACCCTAAAACCTTAAACTGCTACTGTCAATCTCAAATGATAGAACAATGCTCCCGTCATTGTGAATGATTTAATATGCTACTTAATATTCAGCTCTCCTGAATATTCTATGTAATTCTTATATGACACTAGAGACCTTTGGCAATCATTTAACATATTGGGAAAATAGTAAGGGCTTGAACTATCTTCCTGGGCTTGAACTATCTTTCCAATTAACAAATTGGAACATATGTGCATCACCATCCATTTACTGACACCTATGGTCAGTACCATTAATGTCATGCAAAATTTTAAGGGGTTTTGTGGATCAGGAAGGTATTTGTGATATGGAGATGTCTCTTACAAATAGTGTACATGAAAATTAATCCTCACTTCAGCCAAACTAAAATGATTAGATTTGTGCATTTTCCCAAAATCAGAAATACGGTACAATAAAATCAGATCTATTCCAAGGACAGATTTTACTGATATATACATTATTTGCATCTGATATATTTTACCATATTACTTTTCTTTCATGCCAAAATTTATTCTGTATATCTTTCATTTGTTGCTTTTGAACAAGATACAAGTATCCTCAATTTTAATAATGATTTGCTGTAAGCTAATTACCATACTCTGGCTATTACATTATTAGAAATTGTTACAAGCAGGAGGCTGTGTGTCATAGCTTGTCACCTTAAATCTATACTGTATGCACACACTCTTGTCCTCCCAACCATTCTTCCTCCTTTCTTTTTGTGTGTGTGTGTTTGCTAGCACATTACGTATATACTTAAACATTCAGACGTATCACTAATGCCATAATTCATGTTTTACAGTGATGATACACAATGGGTCGAGGAAGGCGTCTGGCCCTGGGCATATTTGTCCTGCTGCTGGTCGACGTCATTTGGGTGGCTTCCTCAGAACTTTCCGAGGTAATTACCTTTTTGCGTGTAGTTTGTGCCCCACGTCATATTTTCAGTTAATGAAAAATTCATGATTTTATATCTCGTATCTATTCTTTGTCATTATCATTATCAAAATGAAGAAATTTTTAATTCGAATTTACACATTAGATGCAGTTGAAGGTTTCTTGTTAGCCTCTTCATTTAGTAGATCTATATGCTGCTGAAAGCACAATTATTATAAACAATGTGTTTAAAACACATTGTTTTATTTAAAAAATTAAGTGTGTGGCATTGCATTTTAATTACATTCTTTAGGGCATCAATAACATAATTTATATAAATATCATCTGCAGTAATACTCATGTATCTTATTTTACTTTCAGTACATCTTCCATGACACCGGCTTTGATAAACCATTTTTCAGCACTTACTTAAAGACCAGCATGTTTTCTCTCTACTTGCTGGGGTTTATATTTTGGAGTCCTTGGAGGCATCAGTGTATCCATAACAACCATGATGAGAGTATTTATCAGGTAAATACTGCACATTATTTCATTCATAGTTTGTTTAAATTACTTTTGAATTATTATTATTAACATGTGATACAGGTTAATTAAAGATAATGTTTTATATTATTATTATTATGTGTGTCAAGCTTCCATAGCATTCGTGGAAAACAAGTGCAAAGCTAGGGGTGTACTGTACTGTAATAAATAACTCCTGCCCCTACAGTTATCTAAATGGGTGTACCCTTCTCTCAATACCCCCAAAATGTTTTCCCATTTCATACACAAATTTAAATTTTCTGTAATATTCATCCCTCATATTTCCATACTGAATATATGCCTAACTCTGAATGTAACCGAGATATAATATGCTTAGTTCATTAAAGATGCTGTTTACAGGAAGTGGATGTAACTGAGGAGGAGGATTCATCACTGTCAGGAGAGAGACGTTTGGTATGTTGTATCTCTACTTGTGACGTGTGTTCGTTCAATCATTGTTATTTCTTTTGTAGTATGGTTTTTGTTTATTAATTTTTCTGTGTGTGTTAAATCAATTATACTCCTTTTAATTTAGTGCTATTTCTTTTTTAATTTTACTCTATAATTAGTTTTTACATCTTCAATACTAAGCGCCACTCCTTTAATGGTACGGGGACAATTAAAGGTTTCCAGGCTCCAGATGACTATATCTAAATATGCCTTTTTAGCTTGTCACTTTTCTCTTGATGAAGGTGATTGCAAGAATGCTGATTCTATAGGTAATACACAATGGGAAATTCTTAATATGGTTTTGAAGTGTAATTTGCCTGGAGTTACAAAGCACTTGTTTAAACACTGGGTGGTCAGTGGCTTTGCAAAAGTGTACAATTTAAACACCGAAGTTGTAAAAATATAACCCTTTGATCTTTCTTGTAAATGTTAAGACAAATATATAATAATAAAGATAGTTACTGCTTCTGTAATTTTATTTACTTGATTAATAGATTTTGTCAGTGTTGGGAAAATGTTGTGGCTAAGAGAAATTATGTATGCACAATTATTCACTTAGTTGTCACTAGTATCTGTTAAGTTTCAAGCATTTGTCTTTAAGGCTTATTACAGGTGGGAAAATAATTGCTTTATAAGCTTCATTGAGTGGACACAATATTTAATACATGTTGATATTGCTATAGGATGAAAAGATTTTATTAAATTTTGTAAATGCAAAAACATATTAGTATACAAATATATAAATTATGCTCTTTGTGGAATTTAAATTGATTTAATTTACATTATCATCACAGCTTTGCTCTGCCTTTAAAGTAACGTGATTTTCAAAACTAAGAACAAAATTGTGGCACTTTAGCAGAATAGACGGATGGGCTGTTCACCTGTTCTGGTCTTCACAGTGGATAAACTGGCATCTAGTGTTGCCAGAGAGAATGATGAGAGTGCCCAATTGATTTATTTGATCCTCTGGTATTATTTGCCCATTCAGCAAACTAAGAACTGCTTATAAAAATGCTGATCAGAAGGTGATTTTCATAGTTACATTATCATCATTATTACTACATTTTCAGCTTTCATGGAGTGGGGAGGCAAAACTTTGAGAAAAATTAAGGGGTTCAGAGCAGTATAGGAAAACAAGACAATAGTTATGAAAAATTGCACCCATCCATTCACCGTATCTTACACACGAACATCTTACACATGTCTTACGCACATACATAACATCTCAAATAACCAGTGTCACAACACTAGCAAATAGTCCACATCAGCACTCTACTACTCCATAAGACTGGATATATAGTGCTAATTGGGAGTTGTCATATACAGATAAAACATTTACTCTTCTCACAAATTGGTGCCATCTAGTCTATTTCCCTACTGCATCTTGTCCACTATCCGTGCTCATGTTAATGATCAGAATTATTAGGCTTTTTCCTTTTCAGAATCTTTTTGTTTAATGTTTCTAGATGTTTATACAGTGCCTAAATGATTTACTCAAGGTTTAAAATGCTTATATTAATATCCTGTGCTAGTGTTTTTTACTTTAGGTGACATTGGCCCTTGGGAACAATGAGGAAAATATTATTAGAGCTGTTTTGCTTTCACAGATGGGTGAAATTTAAAGGAGTAATTTAGAAACAGTCATTGTAGCTTAAATTATAGGTAAAAAGATACAAATAGTTAAGGATAAAGTTGAGGAAGATAAAAGCTATGAGAAATTAATACAGGAAGCTTATAAAAGTAATTCTGTTGAGGTGGCATGTCTGTGTGGAGACCATGCAAGAGAGGGATAGTTACGTAGAGATAGGATATATATAGGTACTTCTTTGTCCATAAAGAAGTACCCATATATCCTGATGCTATATGTTTTATTGTACAGTATTTGTGAATCTTATAATAAATGAATTATATTTTTAATGTTTTTATTATTTGAAAACTAGAATCTTCTTATAGCATGTTACGCATCTTCTTTTCACCGGACTAATGCCTCCCAACCCGGTGAAAGTAGGAAATGGGGGAATGGTAATGTATGTACTGTATTGTACTGTACTGTGTTTGAGGGTACAAGATGGAGTGGCAGACCATATGTAAACAGGGGGGTAGAAATAGCCTAAGCTACTCTATCCCTTTGAGATGTATTTCTTGCTTATCTCAATAAACGTACTTGAACTTGAATATGTAAACATGTTCCTTGGTTGTCTAGCAATCGCGATTCATTTGCAATGGAAGTACTTCATGTGAGTGTGTGCAAGGCAGTTGTAATCCTCAACAGGCATCTGTGCACTGGGGTACAAGAAAGCAGTTTTGCCAATTTCAGTGGATACTGGCACAGACATTTTGTTTTCTGTACTGTATTGTTCTTCAGCGTCGTTTTACTCAGTTATTGTTTAACCCAATAATAAATATATTGAAATTCAATGTATTTAAATTAGAGACAGTGATGTAGAAAAGCTAGTGAAGATCTATTCCCACTCATCCCTCCTCTATTGTTTTCAGAGTGAGCCAAGTTATGTTCCACTTAAGCTACAAGATTCACAAGAAAAAAGTTCTGATGGAGAGTCTGATGACTCTTCAGTAAAGTCCGTCCGCTTTAGCAAATTGACAGAGGTACAGAATATGTTTAATTTCTTAAATGCTAATTATTATGTTATATGGAATAGAGTGCTGGAAATCTTTGAAGTGTGTGAGTTTGACAATTAAATGACTCGGTTTATAGAAACCCTGTGTTCATGAACTGTAGTAGCTATGCTCTTTCTACCTACATTACCACATTTAAGATTGGAGTTTTGTACAAATTCTTATTGTCCACTGCATGTGTTTCCTTTTTTCTTATGAGAACTGCCTAACCAACTTAATATTTATTTACACACTAGAAGGGCTTTTAGTCATATTTCTCTTGCATCTCAAGGAAGAGAAGAATCTTATTTAATGGGATGCTCAGTTAATTGTTTAGCTATGATGTGGATGTGTGCAGGCACAAGTGGGGGAGTGACAAAAGTTCAAAGCTACAGGATGATCTCCAGTGTGTGCTAGACTGGTGTATGTTTACTTCTTACTTTCTCCATGCATATGATATATCTGACTTTTTGTCATATTATATTCACCCTTACAATCTATTGCATGGAATAGCTAAGTTCTTAATTATTTTAGGTTCGGCAGATGTCAGAATCTGAGGCAGTAGATGCCATGATGTCTCGTCTGTCATTCTCTGCCTCTGTTCGTGCTGAGCAACTGGCCATGCAAGAAGCAAACAAGTTATCCGTTAAGGAGGTCATGAAAATTTCAAGTATATTTTGCTTGCTGGTAAGTATGTTGAGTTCAGGCAAGATCTTCAAGTGTCTTTAAACATTTGTGCCTCACTCTAGGTTCTTAGTAAGCTTTTCAGATTCTTTGAAGGGTGGGTAGGAAATAATGGCTGTTGTTTAGTTAAGTAGCTGCACGAGAAGTTAATCTAATGGAAAGATTTTATGGCTTTTCTGTGGAGAGCCCCTTCGGCTCCCCGGAGCTATACTGGCTAATATGTATATATATTAGACCGTGGCAACAATCAATCGATGGAGTTCTATGCCTACCAGGGACCACGAGTCAGAACCTGGCCCCTCAGAGAGGCACGAGGAACAATGGCCTATAGACACCCCGATGTACAGTACTGTAGTTGGACGCAGTCTATATCTGCCGCCTATCAGGTCAGGCACCCAGAAATGTAGGAATCCCAAAACAAACTACAGTTGGTTAAAATTGCAAACCAAAAGCCGAACGAGCAAACAGAACTCCCCAATCAGAAAACAAGCAAACAAGCATGACTTCACCTCAGCCCCCGCACCGCTGTCTTATTTCTATTTAGCTGTTTTGTTTATGGCCAGTATTGCCAAATTGTTTTCGCCTATTTGTTTTAAAACTTACACTACACCACTACACTACAGTGATAGGATACAGTGCTTACTGTATTATGTTTTGGAAGTGAAACCTATTTAAATTTGTACATTATATGGATGCTTGTCAAAACTGTGAAGTCTTCTCTACAGAAAGACCTGGAAAAGAATGCTGAAACTGAAGTTGTACCTTATGGCGGTACATAGATAAGAACATAAGAACAAATGTAACTGCAGAAGGCCTATTGGCCCATATGAGGCAGCTCCTATTTATAACCACCCAATCCCACTAATACATACATGTCCAACCCACGCTTGAAACAATCGAGGGACCCCACCTCCACCACGTTACACAGTAATTGGTTCCATAAATCAACAACCCTGTTACCGAACCAGTATTTACCCAAGTCTTTCCTAAATCTAAACTTATCCAATTTATACCCATTGTTTCTTCTTTAAATATTTTCCATATCTACTCTTATAAAACTATAAGAACATAAGAACAAAGGTAACTGCAGAAGGCGTATTGGCCCATACGAGGCAGCTCCTATTTATAATCACCCAATCCCACTCATATACATGTCCAACCCACATTTGAAACTATTAATATATTTACATTTTTTCTCTATTTTATGCTAAATTTTAGGCAAAGATTTGATTTTTGTTTAATGGCTGAAAACTGGTGTTGTTCAACAAAATGGCAACTTTAGCCTAATAACATTTTATTTTTTAGATTGGCCTCGATTGTGGTCATAGTATTTTAATATAGGTATGTACTTTTGAAAATACTTGAAGATTACTTGTACAATATTACCTTTGTGATTTTGGAATAGTATTGTTTAACTTGTTACAACAATTTTTTTTCTAATGTCACATGTAGTGCTTCCTAAAGTGATGATCTGCTATGTCACTGAACAGGAGCGTGCTTGGCTAGACAAAATTACACCCTGATACTGTTGCCACAGGAAACATTTTAAAGTACTGTACTCCCAGCAGGGTCAGAATAGATGCTTGCAAGACCACAAGATTATTCAATAATGGCTAGAATGGCCAACAGAGGTTAGTAGTGTCACAAAAACTCAAACCAATCCAAGCCCTTCCTTGGTCCTGACAGGTGTCCATCAAGGAAGAGCTCTTGCTAACTTCCAGTTGACCTTCTTGGCCACCTATACTGTCCACCACAGTACCCCCTCTCTCCTTACTGGATTTCACCTCATCAGGTGGAGACTGGATTTTCAGTTACTGTAAGTTGGACTTGTTTTCATCAATGAAACTTTGTTTCTAGAGTTGGGGACTTTGCATATAGTTAATGATATGTTCCAATTTTATATGATGCTTCTTGTGAGTGTGTTCACAAGTTTTGAGTGTCTCCAATACTTTTTGCCTTGGATTCTTTATTGTAATTTGGATAGGGGTAAAGTGTTACAATCTGGTTCTCTTCCTGCTCTGCTACTCACTCAAATCAGTCATAAACACTCTACCAGATGTCCTCTCTTTTGGGGACTCAATGTTTGGATGTTGTTTCTAGTGTGTCTTTTTATGAAGAAGCACGTGCTTAATACAATTACTGAACCCATTGGCTGCTTCTACTCTCTCTCATTATATTCCTTGTACACAGAATCTGTCCTTGCATCTGGAAGTATGTGAAATGGCTTAATATGGGAAGCCAGTTAGGGAAGCAGACTGCTACTACATGGTGGTGGTTGGTGTAGGTGGCCAATTTAGTAGTCAGGAAGAGCTCTTGTTGGGCAGTCACCTGTGATGTCAAGGAATGGCATGGGAGGACTGAATTTTTATTAACGTACTTCGGTCAGCTATTTCTGCCCAGATTGTATCGTCTCCATTTCTCTCTTACACCAACAATTACCCTGCAGGGATTACTTAAAAAGTTTGCTGTTGTTCCCGTGTTAGTGTGTCATCCTGCCAGACTGCACGATTCTGTCCTTTGACACAGTAAATCATTAATTAGGGAACAGCTGAATGGTTAAGTGCTTGTCATGTTCATTCAAAGCATTATCTCTTCGTTTTTTGTCTTGAAATTTTCTTTTAAAATAAGCTTATTCTTTTCAGTGGTTTGCAGGAAATTACAGCTACCAGATAGCACTGAATGATAGTGAAGCTGGCATTGTTAATATCATTTCATCGGCATCAGGATTATTTACCCTTATCCTTGCTGCCATCTTCCCGTCATCTGTAACGGACAAGTTTACACTCTCCAAATTGGCTTCAGTTCTTTTAATGGTGATGGGTGTGGTGAGTAATGCTGCTTTGTTTACATGGGTATTCCCAGGGCAAATATTAAAATGATTTCCATTTCTTGAAACAGTGTCTTTTATAAACTTGCATTTTATGGCTACTGAAGCATATACATATGATGTATGCAAGCATTTGTCTGATAAGGAAGAAGATTGTGATGTATCCCTCATGTATTACATAAACATAAATGCTTTTGAATACTAATTTTTATAGATAAATTACGATGCATTATGATGCATGAGCTACTTGATGAGTTGGTTAAGTTGCATTGAGGTTGGTAAGTTTTTAGTAGAATTAATACTATTCCAATTTTCTTGGTACATATACTTACTGATAATAAATATTTGTTACATTTTTCCCTATACAGTATATTTTAGTGGTGCCCTAGTAGTAAAATTTCCATGAATTTTTGTTAAATAAAATTTATCTTGTATATATTTTATATCTTGGTTTCCTTTGGGAATTTCCAATGCTTCATAGGGTGGTCTCAAGATGAACTTACTTAAACATTACCACTTCCCTCAAGTGTTAAAGACTACTGTATTTAAAGACCCAGTTGACTGACAGTTGAGTGGCGGGACCAAAGAGCCAGAGCTCTACCCCGCAAGCACACTTGGATGAGTATTGTAGGAGAGCCTTAAAATACATCAACAGTTTCATGCTCGATTTAGCTATTGTAAAAGGTGATAGTAGTCACCATTTGCACCAGGAAACACAGTTGTGGGAAACAAATCAAGGAACTTGAGTGCAGATGAGGAGTCACAAGAACGTGGTTGAACTATATGTTGACCAAACCACACACTAGAAATGAAGGGACGACGACATTTCGGTTCACCCTGGGACCATTCTCAAGTCGATTGTCCTGAGTCATAATTGACTTGAGAATGGTCCAGGACGGACTGAAACCTCGTCATCCCTTCACTTTCTAGTGTGTGGTTTGGTCAACAAGGAACTTTAGTGTTAGTGTAACCAGAATAAGAACCATCAGTTGGGGAAGAGCACTGTTCCCCTTGAGTAACAAGGGGAACAGTGCCCCCTGTTACTCTCCCAACAGTGCTTCTGGGGGAGGCTGAAGCAACTAGTCTGCTATGTGATTTAAATAGATGGATATTCGCATTAATATAGAGCATAGGAATTACAAAATTGTTTTGTGATAAAGAATGTTCAAGGCTTAAACCTTTCTATTTCATTTGACCTGTACATGTTTGTAAAGGTACTGTATACCTATTGACTACTCTAGGACCTAAATTAGCACAAACCTATTTATGGTTTGAAAAAATCTGACTTGGTGAATACCCTCTACAATTGAAAATAATCCTATACAAATGATAATCAGATGATACTTTCCCCACTTTTTGGAAATCCTACTCACAGGGATTTGTAAGAACAAACTGTTAAATTCAGAATGTTAAAGTTACAATTAATATGGAGAAAAAGAATACGTATTAGAATAAAGGAAACTACATAAGGCGTATTGACCTGTGTTGCCATTGCCTAACATTATTTTTTCCCAAGTCCCAAGAAACAATAAATGTAGTTGTAATGTCAAGAAAAGGTAAATTACATTTGATGTGCACTGAACCAGACAGAGGGAATTATCGGGGGAAGTGCCAAGCCATTACGACTATATAGCACTTGGAAGGGGTCAGGATAAGGATTTGGGATGTGACGGGGGGTAGAGGAATGGTGCCCAACCACTTGGACGGTCGGGGATTGAACGCCGACCTGCATGAAGCGAGACCGTCGCTCTACCGTTCACTCCAAATGGTTGGACTGAACCAGACAGAATAGAGCTAACTGGTTGATCAAAATCCTGACACACAATAGATTCATACTTATGAACACAAGAAGTGCCTACTTAATAGCACAACCCCCATTGCACAGAAAAAGAAAATATTTCTAAGAATAACACAAGCTATTTAACTGAATTCTATCCACCATCTGTACTTGACTGAATTGAAACAAGCAAGGAGGAATGTGACATGGTTTGAATCAGGGAACTCTGTTGTTGTTGTGTAGGTGCTACCATCTGTTTGTGATCAAGGATAATGGCTAGGCATGCCACTTAATAAATAGTTTAGGGAGAACACTTGGATGGGCTTTAATTTTGTTGCAATGAACATTCGGAAGATATTTCAAGGTGGAATGAGCATTTTACAGTTTCTTCCTAGCACTGTTGTTATGTTTTTAAAATATCCCAGCTATGCCGGTGCAGTATTGACCTTGCTTGACAGTGCCAGATCCTGCCTATGGTACAAGTGGCGTCTTTCCTTAGGGCACAACTGTGTGCTTTACCTAGGATAAAAAAAAAATCTTTTCAACATTCTCAAACCCCAATTTTTACTTTTGTTCTTGAATTATTTGCAGGTTTTAGTGAGTCTGGAAGACATCAGTCTTGAGAGTTCATCAGTGCCTATTGGTGTGATATGGTCACTAGCTGGCGCTATTCTGTATGCTTGTTATATGGTCTTCCTGAAGCGTAAGGTCCCAAGTGAAGATAGAATGGATTTTTCTATGTTTTTTGGTTAGTAAATTTCTTGAATTTAGTATGTAGTTTTACTGAGGACTTGAGATTAGATATGTTTGATAATATTAAGACCAGACAAATTAGATTTTATATTTAATTTGATATTAACTTTAATAGTTGTTGTTTCTGGAAGGACCCCCAACAGTAGCTCCCAAGCAATAGCGCTGGGGCTGCCAAGTTCTAGAGAATCACACCAGGCCTATGAAACTCACCTGAGCCTACTTGGAGCCAATACCAGAATGCAACTACAATGCATGGGAAGCTTTAGGATTAACTCAAAAGTGAAAAATCTATCATAAAATATAAGTGCATCAAAGCAAACACCTGCTTGAAGTAAATGAGTAACCCTGAGGTAAATAAGGCAAATAATACACACAGAAATCACGATAGCGTGATGCATCAAACGAACAAATCCACAAGGGCCGTGATGAGGGTTCGTGGTGATTAAGGTGCGTCTGGGATCCTCTCGGATGTTGGTTTGAACCCTCATCACGGCCCCTTGTGGATTTGTTCATAAGACAAATAATCATTCCTGGGGTGTGACAACCCCAGGAATTTAGGAGCCGGTCGGCCGAGCGGACAGCACACTGGACTTGTGATCCTGTGGTCCTGGGTTCGATCCCAGGCGCCGGCGAGAAACAATGGGCAGAGTTTCTTTCACCCTATGCCCCTGTTACCTAGCAGTAAAATAGGTACCTGGGTGTTAGTCAGCTGTCACGGGCTGCTTCCTGGGGGTGGAGGCCTGGTCGAGGACCGGGCCGCGGGGACACTAAAAGCCCCGAAATCATCTCAAGATAACCTCAAGATAACCCCAACCAAGATGCACCTGACTAACACCAGGTGGCAGCCAAGGTTACCTGCCAGCCAGGTCTTTTATCTGCCGAGTACACATCCAGTTTCACACTTTCAGATAAGAGATGTTGGCTAGCCTTTTGGAATGCTTTTCTCTTTGCTGGGCCATTGCTTTGTTTTTGTTCCATTTCCTGAGCTGACACCTAGTGGAGATTAGGCACATTATGATTAGGATGCTTACACAGCAGGAATGATTGTTTGACTTGTTACCTGACTTTCTTCAAGCAGCGGCTTATTTTGTTGTGCTTATGATTTCTGTTTTTTTGTGTGTGTGTGTGTGGGGGGGGGGGTATCTTTGATCCGCACGCTCCCCCTCTCATAAAGTGTCAGATTCGGTTTCTAATAGGCAATGGTTGGTCTAGGAGGCCCCCAGTGCATTTCTCTAAGGCTTGGCTGAACCTACAGTGAGCTTCAGGAGCTACTAAGGGACTCCACCAGAAAAAGTAAATTCATTATGTTTAATGTTTGATTTTTATAGATTATAGTATTGCATATCTTTAGTAAGCCATGGTCTGGCTAGTGTGTTCATTGTAATTTGTTAATTTAATAGGGGGAGGACAACATATGTTACAGAGCTATATGGGATTAGCAAAGAAGTTTCAAAATCTTATATTAGCGTGTTGTATGGTGTTGTAGAGCCTTGTTAATAACATTGATGTATTTACAGTTGCAGCTCTTGGGATTTTGTTGAAGCTGCAACACAAGGATGGTGTATGTTGATGAGTGCATATTATTTTCCTGTTATGTTTCTCGGAGATTTTAAGTGCAATGTTTCTTTCAGGGTTTGTTGGTTTTTTCAATGCTATCATTTTGTGGCCGGGGTTTCCCCTGCTGGATATTGCAGGATGGGAAACGTTTCAGTTGCCAAATCTTCGGCAGCTGGTCTACATGTCTATCAATGGATTAGTGGGCACAGTGCTTTCTGAGCTGTTATGGCTTTGGTTAGTAGTGTTTTATCAGTGTAATAATTTTGCTGTTTATAAAGTATGTAGTGTATATAGTGTAGGAAGAATACAATAGAAATAGAACTTAATTTATATATACAGTTCTGTATTGAAGATGTATCTCACTCTGAGGTTAGTATCATTATATACAAGTAACAGTTCAGCCATGCATACTGGTGATCCAGTAGACTCAATGATGTGGTTAAAACATGATGTTGATAACACATGGAAATTTTATAAGTTATACAGTAGAAGCTTTTTAAACTATTTAAAATAATGTATGCAATTTTTCCCCCCATCAGTGGAAAAAAGTGATCAAGCTTTTACTTTCCAAAGGTAATATTTTCAGAGGGGATAAAAGTCAACTGGCGTACAAATTGATCTTAGATGCTTAAAGGTGTGATACTTGATCTACCTTGAGAATGCAAGAGATTAATGACAAATGATAAGTGAACGAACTCTCATCTGTGGACTCTTGAGATACATACACACTACTGACTCAACTATGCCTGTGGAGTCCAGGGATGCAAGTTTGATCCCATTGAATGGCCTCAATATTTTCTCATTCATACACCATGTTTTGTCATTTTATTGTCCATAGTTGAGAGCTTGTTTGTTATTCAGCGTGTATTTTTCATGATACACATTAAGATTCCTCAGTTGATTAATGTGTTTTATTTTGCAGGGGCTGTTTCTTAACTTCGTCGTTGATGGCTACTCTGTCCCTTAGCCTGACCATTCCCTTGACAATGTTTGTTGACATTTGGCTCAAGGGCATCAAGTATTCATTACTCATTTACATTGGTTCGATACCTATGATGGTATCCTTTATTGCAGTAACACTTCTCACCCATTATGAAAATTGGGATCCACTGATGGATGGAATGAAATGCCTTCATAGAAAATTCAGGAGAAGAAGCTTTATGTACAGGTAAATATCCCCATTGTGCAGTTTTGAGATGAAATACTTCTCTAACCCTTAAATAACTGTTAAGTCTTTCATTGTGGTGTGCTTGAAAAATATATAATACCTGTGTATGAAAACCTGCTAGTATTATTTACATAGGATTTTTGCCCTCTTTAAAGTGAGGTATGGAGGGCATTAAAAGTCTAAAATGTTTGCATGTGTGATGGCATTCATGAGCTGCATAGATTGCCTTAATAAAGAGGTGATGGTGTAAATTGTATCATATTGTCTGTCATTTTCCAGCCGAATTAATTTATTTCTCAATCACTTACAGTTTGGTTGACACCGAAGGATTGGAAAGAGAAAGTTTGATAGTTAATAGTGACGACATAGACGAAGGTGAGGAAGAGGAAGAAGAAGAAGAAGAGGAAGAACTTGATACCACACTCATTAGTGATTCCATTACCGTTAGTAATACTGCCACAGTCATCATTAGTAACTCTTCCATCCTAACTAATGATACTGCCACCCCAACCTCCACAAACAACGTTAATACCAACCATGTCTGATATCACTGTACAAACTTCACAAATGTAAACAAATGTAATGCTCTTTAAATGTTTCTTTGTAAGATATCCTGATTCCAAATTAATATCATTTAATAAATGAAATGTGCTAAATTAATATTTAAGGATAAATTATTTCTATATGGCAGCAGTGCTTTCACTTCATGAAGATCAGCGAGTGTCGGGTAATCTGCAGAGATTGTTTTCATGACTTTTAGAAACACAGTGTAAGTTGAGATTTCAGTCAGAGTTTAATAGACTGAATAGTTAGAGTACTATATGTAAATCATTGGTACTTATGCAAACTTTAAATAATGATTACACTTATTACCATGATCTCTGGTCAGAACTAGTCTTAATTTTATTATATTTTCTTATGCTTAAATAGGTAGATGTGTACTTGTATGTGGGGTGTGTACTTGTGCATACATATACGGTATATGTACATAAATACACCTGCCCATGTGCTCCTAAAATTTAGTTTTTCTTTTTTTACATCAAGAGATGCTCAGAAAGTTTTGCAACTAATGGTAAATAGAATCAGCCAAAATTTAAGTTATACTATCCAGTAAAATAAGAGATATGAAATGTGCATTTGATTTTTTCCAAACTGGCATGTCTGTGGTTATAGAACCTTATTATTTCAAGCCAAAATTTAAATAACAATAGAAATAATAGTCACTTGTGGTCAGTTTTATTGTATGGTGGATGGCTGACCTGTTTGAACCCGAACTATTGAAGAGTAAGGCTTGTAAATTGGCAGAATCTTTTGCAGCTTCACAACATTATGCACTAGCATTCAATTGCATCTTTCTCATATAATTTTGTGTAACTAGACCAACAAGTTGGCATATTATTAATTAGCAGTCAAAGTTTTGTATACAGTTTGTAAATTATCAGCTGTATCTTAATTTGTGTATATCTCTGAAGATGTTGACTGTCATGTTATTAGCCAAAGACAAGGTATTCTTGGGGATAGAGATCCCCAGTGCTTCCACTGTAATCATTTTGTCTTGAACTCAGGGGCCCAGTGGTGAACTCTAATCACCAGTAATCTTACGTAACATAAACTTTGCTGTATCATTGCTTAATAGCAACCCTCTGTACTGTTGCATAATATCTTAGTACATAATAGTTTCAGTTCTTCCAGCCTAAAGGCCAAATTTTGTCCATAAACTTAATTCAGGACTCGAATAATATAATTCTTTCAGCAGCAGGTGATGTTTGTAGACTGAGTGTCCAGTTTTGCTCACATCATCTGTCAGTTAATTTTCATTGTTATGCACTTTTCACCCATATAATCACTATACTAATGAAAAGAAGCCTCTCCAACATGGCAATCATGCTTCTATGTAATTGCCTTCGTAGTACTCCCAAAATTTTAACATGTTATGCAGAAGCAATAATAAGTCTTAGTTTCTGAAAAGAGGCGGAAAGAATTATCTACATATGGTAGTACAGACATGGTTAGGCATAATTTGGAAGTATGGTACGGGTTTCAACAATGGATACAAACTGCATAATTGGCATTCTTTAACCTTGCAAGTTGCAAAGCATTTCTCCCCCCCCTTTTTTTTTAATTCATGATTACCACATAGGTATGCTATTTCATATATAAAGAAAATTAATACTCTTTTTGCCTTCAGGGAACATTTTGTTTGAAATTTTTTATTTCAGCAGCAGCAGTTGTAAAATTGTTATTTTCTCAGGAAACTAATAAAGTGAATTGTACTCCTGTTATCTTCATGAGGTGAAAGTGTGTGGAGAATGCATCCAGTGAGCAGTTGGGGCTGCCATATAGTTCATTTCTAAGTAAGTTTTCAAAATAGCTAGAGTAATGGCAGCACTGCATGACACACATTTTAATGCTATGAAACTGGTTATCTTTGCCAATGTTTAGAGCATAAAGTTTGTTTGGGAATGAATATTTATTAAAGATTTATATATTTTAATTTACTTATACTGTATATTGATATTGTGCAATAAAAAGCTTATCCTAGCTGTTCGTGCCTCAGGCATTACACGAAATAGCTCTTGTTATTAAGAGTATTTATTTAGCAAAATGCCAAAATGGAGAACTACACAAGATGGTTTTGCTCATTGTGGGTATTCTCAAGAACATCATGTTTAGCCTTCTTCTTTTTTAAGTACTGTATATATTTTTTTTTTGTACTAGTCAGCAATCTTGCCAATTTTATGTCGGAGCATTGTTGGCAGTATATATATTTATCTGTTGAGAATATGATATGACTGTGTAACAGCCTGAATGTAAGACAATAAGTAATGCACATCAGTGGCAATTTCAGTTAAGTTCACCTACTGGTAGCTGAATTTACCGTAGACGAAGTTCTTATTGAACCCAATTGCATTTCACTTTCAACCTTGATTGAATGCTTTTGAAGTAATAAATTATTTTAATTATTAAATTGTATTGTATTTTTACACTTCTGAAGATTTGTCTTGGTTTTGCACATACTGGATAACTTTAGTGTATTAAATAAAGCTCATTTAACTATCCTCCAAGCATATATTATTAAGCTCATGTAATGTAGAATCTCAGAACATCTCTGATGTTCCTGCCTTTGTTGAAAGCCTAAAAGTTGCCTGATGTTAATTTGTATTTTATAAACTTATACATTTTACAGTATCATGGTTCTTGTTAGTGAGTAAATATTTAGCCTAAACAAGAGTGAGGGACTGTGTTGGCTCTCCAAGCCTAGTTGTGCTTGAGCTTTGGCTCTTTGGTCCTGCCTTTCAACTGTCAATCAACTGATGTATAGATTCCTTAGCCTACTGGGCTCTATCATATCTACATTTGACACTGTGTATGGAGTCTGCCTCCACCACTTCTCTGCCTAATGCATTCCATCTGTTAACTTCTCTGACACTGAAAAAGTTCTTTATAATGTCCCTTCCTCCCTCCCTGTGCACTTCAACTATCTTAAGCTTGGTAAATTGGTATTTTACATCATCTTCACATACTTCAAATTACCTAATGCAACAGAACCTTGGTTACAACTGAATATCTAAAATTTTATTTTGATTTTACATAATAATTCCAACCATTTTAGTAGCAATTGCAATTCACTGAACTTATGGACTACTAGGTGGGGTTGTCAAATTTTTGTCATGTGCTTGAATGAGCAAAATGTGCTGAAATTAATTCAAGTTAATTTCAAGTACTGACAAATTGATGAATAATGAATTACCAGGCACTCAAAATTGAGATTCTGACTACCATTATTACTTCTCTGAAAGGATATAGTGCAGTCACTAGAGTGGAAAATGCAGTTTGAAAACTGAAGGTACTGTTCTTTGTAGATTGCAAAGAACAGCTGATCATTTAGATAGGAGAGCAAAGGGCTAAACTCTGCCTTTTCAATACATGGGGACAATGAGTCGCAATAATGTTGCCGAAGATATGATGACCATACCACGCATCAGAAACTGAAGAGACGAAAACGTTTTGGTCCGTCCTGGACCATTATTAGGTCGTGTAACAGAAGAGAAACATCGTCGTTTCTTGATTTTCTTATGTGGGGTTTAGTCATCACATCTTTTCAATACTTGTCTGCCTGCACATTTACAGCATTGAGTTAGTGCCAAGAATTGGCCTGGGCACTTGCTCTTTTCCTCGTCATCCATTTCTTGAACCTGGATTGTGCCTGGATGGGGGTTCTGGGAGTTCAGGGCCAGGCTTGACTTGTGAATATACTTGTGACTTCCCTGCTCTTTTCCAATGCAAATGTGTAGGGAGGTTCTGAGTGACACATGGGCACATTCTTTCAGCCATGTAACCAAATCTTCTGGCTAATATCCTCAGTTCCCTCTTCTTTTGGGGAGGGGGAAGCACATCGCCTGTCTTCTTGAGTTCTTGCATTTAGTGTAGTCTCTGATGAGCTGTTTTCCTGTGTGTGTACATTTGCCATTTGCATGGATGTGAATTGGAAGGTTCTGCATATTCTTGAGAAAGGAAGGGGGTTGCAGTACACAGAATTTTAAATAGTTCTTTTGTGGCAATCCCACCAGTGGGGTAGGTGTGAGGGTGGGGACCCCTGCAAGTTTTTTGGTGAGCAATGATCATGGATTCTGAGCTATGCAGGTAGTGTATCAGGGTCTGGCCTATGTGTGATTTATATAGCGTATACATTGAAGAATAAAGGAAAACATTGGGGTCCCCCATTACTGTTGGTACACAGAGAAGCAATTACTGTGCATTATTTATTAACTTACATCAGGCTGGTAAATTGGTATATATATTACATTACCTACTTTTGACCTTTTTCAGAGCATGTAATGAAATTGTCATATATAAATCATCATTACTCTGAGGAAAAGATGACAGGTCATATTTTATTGTCAGATTTCACTTAATGCACTAAAACAACTTAAAGAGTTGAGGTAATGTTCAAGTGCAGTTTTTATAGACTATGCAGTTTCTCTGGTTTTACATTCCACTGCTACTATATTCTTAAATAAATAACCATTTACAAGTACTGTACTTGATTAAAAACTGCACCATTGTTAACTCACTGCACTTGCATCATGTAGATTATTATAGGCACAAAGGAATTAATAACAATAAAAAGAAACACATCCCTAATACATTGTCTTTTACTTCATTTCCAGATGTATTTTATTATTCTGCTAGATTGTGTTGTATTTGGCTGTTCCATGTAGAATTTTCATTAAAATGTTCCTAATGTCAGAAGTGTTTTAACAAGAGTTCTTATCTTTCCCTGATGAATAAAGGCTGATGTACGTACTTAGATTATCTGTTATTGTGTTGATTTAGGGGCGACGACGATCATGGGATCGGATAATAGAAGTATTAAAATATTAACAGTGTGCTTTTATATTACGTAACTACAATTTTTTTTTAATTAATGTTGTTCTTAAAGCTTACTAACATATATTTTTTGCCTTGGCAGCATTGTTCAGACTGAAGCAGAAACTTGCACAGACACTTTTTTTGCCTGAGCAATATTGTACCAGTCAGTGGAGCTATTTACAACTGAGATAGAGCATCAACAAATATAAGAAGATAAAGAGTTAAGGAAATTGCAGAAAAAAAAAGAGTTTTTGTAGCTCTTTGTAGTTGTAGCTCTAAGCACAACCTCTGGAAAAGGTATCAATCCACGAAGAATCACATACATTATGACATATACAAAACGGCATTAAATTCAGCCAAGGGACCTGACAGCTGAGTCGACAGCACTTTGGAAACAAATGGGCAAAATTTCTTTCACCCTGATGCCCCTGTTACCTAGCAGTAAATAGGTACCTGGGAGTTAGACAGCTGCTATGGGCTGCCTCCTGGGGGGTGTGTAACAAAAAACAACGTTTTTGGAGGCAGTAACCAGCTATTTAAAGTACTGTACTGTATTTCCAGTACACATAGTATACATAGACTTCTCTAGAGCTTTTTCATAGCATACCACCATGAATGACGGGCAATAAAGTATGTGGAAAAAATGGTAAAAGTACTACAATAAAGCAGGGTCCCAATAGTTCAATCGGGTTCGTTTCTTACTCACAATCGGGAATCTCGGGTTAATTCCAGCCGGGACAGAGATGATTGAGTACGTTTCCTATCTCCTAATGCACCTGTTCACCAAGCAGTGAAGCGTAAGTATCCACGTAGGAAAAAATGAAAAGAAAATTCCACGTAGGAAAAAATGAAAAGAAAATTACAAACGTTTTCGTGTAATTTTTTCCTACGTGGACACTTACGCATATTAAATATTGTATATCGTACCTGCGAGGCTGCATCTATATATATATATCTAATCAATTTAATTTAACCAAACACCAATTTATATAACTGGCAAAAGCTGTTAGTATTGATTTGTTTGGAAGAGATTGTGGCGCGTGAGATTTGTATTCAAAGATGATGAATATGCAGGAGGGGTTGATATGCAAATGAAGAACGAATAATGCCGGAAAACAGTTGAATATTAGTGTGGGAGCCGCAGGTTGTTAGCGGGAAAGTTTAGGTTCAATGCCCAAAACGACTAAACAAGAGTGAATACATTTAGTAACTGTCAATGAAAAAAAAAATATGGAAATGGAAGCGCTAAAGCTAGTCATTTATCATGGAGTGACATAAACAAATATGAAAAGGAAAATTAGCAAAAGGCAAAAAGCTGTTGGAGGAGTGTGGAAACACACAGTAGTGAGAATAATCAGAAAATAACTGTTTTATGATAAAAGTTCTCAGGAGAAAACCATTTGACTATTTTCTCATTGGCTGAACAAGGGAATTTAAGGTATCTATGTTTCTGTAAGTGTGACAACTTATAAACAGATTACATCAAACATACTACATACACACACTTACACTCCCTAATACCGTCATCAGTGCGCCTAATTACAATAAAGCACAAATACTGCTGGGCTAAAGGTACATATATATATGTACTGGGCTATAGTGGCCTTTACCCCAAGCTACACAAGTCCTAAATTCTTGTAACAAACAAACTAGAGCCTATTCAGGGGTCTTTGCTCGCTCCCTTCAGGCAAGTGCTTTGCAAGTATTTACCTACTTAAAATTTTCTTAGATTAAGGACCTGCCCGAAACGCTGCGCGTACTAGTGGCTTTACAAGATTGTAATTACTATACTATGTATCCTCACAATTCCAATGATGTATCTTCTTGTATATATATAAATAAATAAATAAAGTGTGAGGGACATCAATATCAGTGAGATTACACAGAGGCACAGCTGGTCACTACGATAATAGAACCTAGTAAGCTATCACGTAATAATATCAATCATAGCCTATGCATAGTACAGTGTTTCATGTGATAGCATAATACCCGATCATTCGTTTGGTAACATAATGTCTGGGCGGCATTGGACAGCTAGGCTTTTGTCAGTGTGAATTTCATTAATTTATACAATTTAATAGTGAATACAGTTCTGGTTTGTTGACAATTATAATTTACTTTTTTTATTATATATATTAAAGGTCGTTACTAATACAATGCAATTCTTATTTGACATATTGGCGGTGTGTTGTACGTATAATCCTCTTACTATACCTACAATAATATAATAATAATATTTTATTTACAAGACGGTACAATGGGTTGATGAGATTACATTAGTGATATTTTTCCATTCTTGCAAAGCGACTAACACGCATAGCGTTTCGGGCAAACGCTATGCGTACAGTATATGTACTGCCGCCTGTACTCTCACTTGCCACGTGTACTGCTACGCTTCTTGCTTGTTCACCTGCCCTCACAATCATGCAGCTTGTTCACCTGCCCTCACAATCATCCAGCTTGCTCACCTGCCCTCCCCATCATACGGCTTAACCAGCATCCTTACCGCTCCCACTTGACCAGCTGTCCTCACACTGCTCTTGGCAGGCGAGAGAGAGGGGAGCAGGCAACCGACCACCGCTGAGAGACACATCTCCCCTCAGTCGTGCTCTCGCCGCCACCGCGTCCACACGTACTCGCTCTTTCCCTCAGTGCACCTGTATCGCCGCCTTTTTTTAAACTTACCTAGCACGCTAGGAACCGATCGCACCTTCGTCTCTCTCTCTCTCTTGAAGACTTTGGACTTGCTTTACATTTCTATCGTAGTTTATTTCTACAGGTAACCAAGTTGATATATATTATCCTCTAGGGAATAATATTTATTTAAGGCTGCAATATTGAATTTACCCGTCTTAGGCTTTTGTCGCCGTGGGTCCAGCATGAAGGAAGCCAGCTAGAAAAGCCTTGGCTTTCCTTTATATGGATCTTCTGTACCTCTCTCTCTCTCTCTCTCAAACACAGACTTGTGATTGAACTTGTAGTTACTGAGTTTAAAATTATTCAAGTCCCTTAAGGACCAGTGGCCGCTTCTTCCAACCCATAAATATATTGTATACGGACCGCCGCAAGAACAAGACAAAAGAAAGATAAAAGTGACGCTACTTAAATTACGAGGTCACTAGAGGCCCCGAAGAACAGTGATTAGCAGTCTGAACATTTTGGCAACCGGTTAAAGAAGCCATCGTGCCGGATAATGATAACCGGACTGTATTTCACGAGGTAACGGGGTCGATGCAGACCAACTGCCTGAAACGCTGTCCGCACCTAGTGGCTTTATAGCATATAACATTTCTGAATCTACTAATTAACCACTGTGACATGTTCCTATAAATATTTTATTAATAAAATATTATTATTATTAATTTATTTATTATTATTTGTTTTCATTATTAGTTAATGACTCGACTGATTCGTGTATCAACATTAATCAGTGACATACTACGTTTGGAAATTGTGCATAATTATGCATGTTTCTATAAATTAACCTCTAAAGGAATCTTTTTCATATATCTTTTAAATTAAAGTGGCAGTTGAAGTCTTTCAACATATAAGAGACATGTCCTTCAAGAACACCTCGGCTCTCTAAGCCCTGTTGGGTCATATCTCCAGGATGAGGCTATATGTAGTTATATGTATATTTCATTCTAGATAATATATATATTTACAGTACATGAGGAGAGCAGCCCCTAACACCTGTACTCACCTAGTTAAGCTTTGGCTCTTGGGTTCCGCCTGTCATACAGTTGAGACGTGTCCTCGTGTTTACCTAATTTCTTGAGGTTAACGTTGCTATTATTTTTGTTGTTGAATAGTACTAAACTCATCTTTTGTATTTGACGAAATCCCGTTCGTTCTCGCTATTTGACAAGCGTCAAATTTGAAATGATTGTTTATAATTACTAACGTTCATACCTAGGCTATGTACTGAGGTCTAGTGTGTGTGTGTGGAAAAAAATTAGTAGTTAGTAACAGTTGGTTGATTGACAGTTGAGAGGCGGGCCGAAAGAGCAGAGGTCAAGCCCCGCAAGATGAGTACACCCACAGACACCCATGAGTACACAATTAGATGAGTACACCCACACATTCCAGTAGCTGACAACACAAGCTGGATACAGTTCTTGATGAATTGCACAACTGGGCAACTTCAGGACACCCATAAGAAATCCATATAAGGAATCATTTAGAACTCTGTATACCACATACGTTAGACCACTTCTTAACTATGCAGCACTCACCATAGGTACCGTATCTCGTCAAGCATGATAGGAAACATGATCACAACATGCAAAATACGTAGGAATGGCTGTTTGACAAGGGAGGGGGGAATTTACACACCGAAAGAAGCTACAGTATTGTAAGCAATAAACATCATCTCTATAAGAGTTGCGTGGAATGATCTTTAGCGCAGTCAGCTTACAACTTATTGGACTCACTGAACAAATATCAGTGTAGCTCACTGAACAATTTTCTGTGAATTCTTGACTGCAGATTATAAGAGTGACTCGCTGATCACTTATTAAATAGTGTGAGACTAAATATTTCTTATCAGTGGGACTCGAACGCTTGTATCAAGGTTTCTGTCCGAGAACAAAGCACAAGCTCACCTAGTGTGAGCTGATAGCGTTACTCACTGCTGTTCAGGTTATATTGATATTTCCAGTGGCTTGTTCAACGCTGCTATTTCCAGTATCTTGTTGAACACCGCTATTTCCAGAGTGACTTTAATAAGTGACTTTAAGTGTGAGCCGCTTACCACTGTGATTCAGAGGTCTCACTAACCTGGGCTCTTTTCAGTGTGACCCTCACACTGAGTGACTTTGCTACTAGCGTGATGTGAACTCCTCGTTGCTATTAGTGTGACTTGCTGAACATTTTTGTTGCGACTTATTGAACACATTGTTTATGCAACTGTCACTTATTGAACACATTGTTTATGCAACTGTCACTTATTGAACACTTTGTTGCTTGAGTTGAGATGTTACTATCTGAACACTGTGTTGTGTAGTGCTCATAAGTGTGACTCTGAAAATTGAGTTAGTGTTATTGAGAGCCAGCGCACTCTGGGCGATACTGTCAGTGTGACTTGTTATCTTCAGTGTGACGATGTCATTAATGTGACGGTCATCCATCAGTGTGACGGGTCAGACATCTGTGTGACGGGCAGACATCTGTGTGACGGGTCAGCCATCAGCGTGACGGGTCATTCTACCCACAAGCGTCTGGTAAGTGGAAACCATTAATATGTCTCCCCCCCCCTTACACAGTGAGTAAATCACCAGCATAAAGCTTAATGTGTCTTAAAGTCAGCTTAAAGCATCAGAGACGCGCAGCGTGTGCATAACGCTCTGGTAATGAATCAGTAATTAACCCCAAATCAAATTAAATTCCAATCAGAATTAATTCCAAACAGAATTAAAGAATCATACTTTAGTTTCACCAGAGTATGTGGGTCCGCTCCTCAGTATAATTTATAATACCCAGGCCATCTGGTTCAATTAACAAATAGTATTTTATTGAAGGTATTTTATATACATGAGGGCATTTTTACTTCAGTAATCGAACCATAAGACTCTGGAATAAGCTGTTTTAATAACTAGTAAGACGGGGCCCAACAACTAGATCTCATTTTATTGAGTAATTGGCATGCAAATACTTTATTCAAGTGTTAATGGTTCAAAGCACCAAAAATTGAGAACTTGAAAATAAAGCAAAAAAGCAACATATATAGATATATATCGTCCTAAAAAAAGGGGTCAATCCACTAAACACTAATTACGCAATAATATAAAATTCAACAATTACAACCACGCAAGCAGCCAGAGGATTAAGGGCTGTGATTGGTCGAGTGCGTAAATAAATACCGGCGTTTGTTTTGATTTGAATCAATGAAGTTGGCGCCAAATAGAGATGTGTTTACAAAATGTTTTTTTTCTTAGGATGGGAAGGGCGAGAAGGGATTATCAGCTGTCGGTGTGGATCCACAAGGGCGGGATTCCCGCCCATGTTGACTTCCACTCTTCTCTTAGGAAAAAAAAATTGATGTGAAAAGAGGAAATTTTAATGAGTCAAGATGCCTAATGCACGTATGCTTGTCTCGTATATTTGATTGTTTCATATGTTTATTTCGTATGGTTGATTATTTCGTGTGGTTGATTATTTCGTGTGGTTGATTATTTCGTGTTGTTGATTATTTCGTGTGGTTGATTATTTCGTGTGGTTGATTATTTCGTGTGGTTGATTATTTCGTGTTGTTGATTATTTCGTGTGGTTGATTATTTCGTGTGGTTGATTATTTCGTGTTGTTGATTATTTCGTGTGGTTGATTATTTCGTGTGGTTGATTATTTCGTGTGGTTGATTATTTCGTGTGGTTGATTATCTCGTATAGTTGATTATTTGGGAAGCATGATTATCTCACTCGTTTGGCAACACGGAACAATATACATTCGCCATGTGGTCGACAAATAGCATTAAATTATTCTTGCTTTACAAGAATAGTTAGAAAATTCTTAAGAACCAGCTGGAACTGACCAAGACCCCATGACTGACCCCAACACTGTCCTCACACTTAATGCTTTGTAATTTTAACGTATTACAACCTGAAACAAACTTACACGCTTTATTGACACTTCAGGCACCGTAATATTAACGCTTGCTTCGACTTCTGAACCTGGGCATCAATATTGGCAAAGTGGTAAGGGGCATATTTTGTTTATTTTGATTTTGTTGTTACATAGTAGATTGTGAGTTTTAAAGCGAGTAAACAGATTAATATAATAATTTAATAGTAATTCATTTTGCCGGGGACAGGAAGCATACAATATATATATATATATATATATATATATATATATATATATATATATATATATATATATATATATATATATATATATATATATATATATATATACATCAGAAACCATAAGCATATTATCGAACATTATGAGTGATTAACATATTTTTCTTGTGATTTGTGATTGTATTGGGGGGGGGGTCTTGGGGGGTGTATTGGGGGGGGGGGTGCCGGTTTGGGTCAATTCCTCATGCTCCGCCTTAATTTAATTAAGAAGAATCGGCTCCTACTCCAAATCTCAGCGATTTCATATTGAAGTCTGAAATTGGGGTTTAGTTTTCCAGAGAATTTTACACACTAGGAGAAGGGGGCCAGTGCAGGCTACTAAACATATGGCCCTGTATGATTAACCATCCTGCGAGATGGGGACTTTTATTACCACTGCTGCCTTATTCAATCTTGTGTTGATATCCTCAAAATGCTTCTGGAGTCTGCCAGTGCAGACCGCTTATCACATGCCTCGGTATGACTAACCATCCTGTGTGATGGGGATTTTTTACCATCACCTAGTTAGCTTTTTTTGACACACTGTACTCCACTTCATATAGTCTAGGGTAGCTGCACTAATGCAGATGTACCTAATGTATTAATACAAAAAAGTGGGGGAGAATCACTGCTGTCAAAACTATATTGTTCCAAACACTCAGGTCTGATAGGAAAGAAATTACTGACTCCCAACGACCTGAAAGCACCAGTACAAAAAGCTATGATTTGTTCAGATCTGAAACCTATATCTATGGTACAGCACACAAGACCCGGGTACTACCGGGTACCCCCATCTAGTATGAAATAACTTAAAATTTACCAAGCCTCGGCACTCTAGAAAGTGAGAGAGAAACATGCCATTTATCCGGAACTGCTGGAACATTCCGTCGGAAATGAAAACGAACCATTTTCTGTGAGCGATGTTCGCGGGCGGGCCGGCAGATGAAACACAGCCGCGCTCTGAATATATTTCCATTTCGGACCACTTTTCTCAGACACCACCAGACGTGTCGCTGATTGAAGAGGCACATGCTCAGGACCCCATGTTGTCACAAGAAGCTCTCCCTCCGTCGCTCAATATATCGTAAAAGGATCAATGCGACAGGACTGACGCAAGAACAGTATAGACAGATCTGGGGCCAGATTCACGAAAGCACTTACGCAAGCACTTACGAACGTGTACATCTTCCCTCAATCTTTGACGGCTTTGGTTACATTTATTAAACAGTTTACAAGCATGAAAACTTCCCATTCAACTGTTGTTATTGTTATAAACAGCCTCCTGGTGCTTCGGAGCTCATTAACTGTTTAATAATTGGAAACAAAGCCGCCAAAGATTGAGAAAAGATGTACACGTTCGTAAGTGCTTGCGTAAGTACTTTCGTGAATCTGGCCCCTGTTACACAAAGGCGCAGCAGACACACTGACAAACACAGCAGACGCACAGACAGTCACAGTAAACTGACAAGGTCACACGATAAACAACTGATAAGCTCAAGCATTGTTAACTGTGCTTTAATATTAGCAAAATGTTTTATACAGTAATAGTGAATTCGGTGCTGAAGGGATCGGAAGCATGATAGTCTTTGTGTATGATGAAACAATAGCACTATACTGGCGCCATAACACTGTGAAGGCCAACACAGTTCACAGTCAAATGTATGCCACCGTACTGGAAAAATTGAAGAAGGAATAGTTCATCAAGTGGCTACTGGAGATTAATTCAAGCAAGTGCAAAGTAATGAAGCTGTGTGCTGTGAAAAGATCTGTCACACGTTACCAAATGTGTGATGAAATCTTTCAAGCTTTTGACAGAAAGAGCTAGCAGGTATGACACCTAACCCGTCACCCGACAAAGAATGACAGAGACCCAGACAGGAAGGAGTATATCACATACAAAAGAAACGCAGGTTCGAATCCTCGTCACGGCCCTTGTGGATTTGTTCAAAAGAAAAGCAACTTCGACCATCACAGAGAAGCCTACATCAGTTACAAAGAGGAATGGAGCTAATCTCTTAATAATAAGTGACTTTAATAATAGCAATATAGACTGAGAGAACAGGGAACAGAGACATGAAGAACTTCATGGAGACATGGAGACATTCCCTTTCTTGTAAGGGAACAGAGACATGGAGAACTTCATGGAGACATTCCCTTTCTTGTAAGGGAACAGAGACATGGAGAACTTCATGGAGACATGGAGACATTCCCTTTCTTGTAAGGGAACAGAGACATGGAGACATTCCCTTTCTTGTAAGGGAACAGAGACATGGAGAACTTCATGGAGACATGGAGACATTCCCTCTCTTGTAAGGGAACAGAGACATGGAGAACTTCATGGAGACATGGAGACATTCCCTTTCTTGTAAGGGAACAGAGACATGGAGACATTCCCTCTCTTGTAAGGGAACAGAGACATGGAGAACTAAGCTATTGAGTTAATTGCTTGGACTTAAACCTAAACCCCATCGCAAAAAAACCTGCTTAAGTCCGAAATTAAACATAATTTTAAGCCCACTAGTACGAAAGCAACAACAAACCAGCCATTATATATCTAATACTCACCGTGTGTTGACCTTCCAGTACCTTTTGGAAGTAAAGACGAGGTCGGTAGGGAAAGCAAAAGGGAGGGAACAGTAATCTTATATACAGGATGGATTATTACAAGGAACTGAGAGAATTTCTGCCAAGAATACTGTGGGACACGATTCAGCATTTATCACTCGGGAAGCATTTGGACACGTCGAATCGCAATAACGGGATGAAGAGAGAGGACTACACCACACAACCACCACGATCTCTCTCCTCAAAAGTCTACTTTTTGTTACCTCTGCGAAGTACTGGCTGAAGATTAGCAAAAGATTGACTTTTTCTGTGCTGAGCGACCTCTCACTCTCTCGAATTGTGCCTTTTCATCGTTCAGACTTTCAGTATTAAAATAAAGCGAGACTAATATTTCTGATATGATGAAGCCAGCGATGGAGAATTATAGTGAGCATATTCCATTGTTCTGCGCGTTTGGTGTCTTCTTTGTGGGGTTCAGACCCTGGTCATTCTCTCCGTCCTTGTGGGGGTTCAGACCCCTGCATTCTCTCCGTCCTTGTGGGGGTTCAGACCCCTTCATTCTCTCCGTCCTTGTGAGGGTTCAGACCCCGTCCTTCTCTCTGTCCTTGTGGGGTTCAGACCCCGTCATTCTCTTCGTCCTTGTGGGGTTCAGACCCCGTCCTTCTCTCCCTCCTTCTGAGGGTTCAGACCCCGTCATTCTCTCCCTCCTTGTGGGGTTCAGACCCCTTCATTCTCTCCCTCCTTGTGGGGTTCAGACCACTGTATTCGCAACGTTCAACGCTTTCTTTTTCGTTTATAACTCAAGTCGATCACGACCAGTCTATGTCCGTCCTGTACCCCAGACCATTTCCCTTGCAAAATCGGATGAGGTTACCCCAAGGCGTCTGACCTCTAACTTTGAGCAGACACAGACAGACATTCTTTTATAGATATCTTCCCTACAATGTGGCGGGCTATAATTGCCAAAGGGAAGCTTCAGTGAAGTAACACAAGTGACACTCTGGCACTGTGGCAGCTTGGTAAACAGTGCCAGCGTGTGCCTGGAGGCACTCAGTGAAAGCACAAGATAATTAATTATACGAATGGTTTACCTTCGGGATAAATGAGTATTGTAATTGGTCGCAGGTTTAAGTCAAAGCATAAACTGTTTTACAGGTTCATTAAGCTGAAAAGTGAACATTATTGTAAGATGCATTAATTAATATGTGATAGATGTGAGAGTCCCGTGTATGCGTTTATATGACTTTCCTACCATAACCTGAGTTTTATTTTGTAGACTTCATTACACCAGACTGATTACCATACTGGTTACGTAGGTGACACAGAAGGGTCACAAGTTATAGAGCCCTCAGAGCTTCTTGGATGTTGGTGGGGACACCTTGAGTGCTTGTCACTGGAAAAGATAGCTGGTAGCTCTTGGGTATCTTGTTATTTAAACAAGTTTAGTACCCAGATCATTGAGAATATTTTTGACAACTTTTTTGGTAAAATATTTTTTAACCAAAATACAAAAATATTTATGAATTATATATATATATAATTGCATCTTCAACTCTTCACTCCAAACCTGAAGACCATTCGTGCCTGAGTGCGTTAGACTATCATGGTACAAGCATGTCAGTCTATCCAGGTGTGAGTGCATCACGCCATCCTAGTGATACACTCACTGAGTATGGGGTGCACATCAAAGCATCCTGATCTAAATCCATTCTGATATCCTGATGTAAGTGCATATGCCAGGCAAGGTTGTGTAAGTACAATAGTAGGGGGTGAGTGTCTCAAGGGTATCTGGACTTAAGTGGATTATCTGATGATATGTGAGAACTGTTGAGTCAATACAAGCCTGGAAATGGTGCCTATATTCCTGTTGGCTCAGGCAGAGGTCCCTGTACACCTGTGGCTGATGACCGCGTTGGGTTTAATTAAATATGACTTATGTTATGGCTGCAGCGCGGTCGCATTGAGCACTTTTCTTAATCATCCCGTAAAAGATTTTTCTCCGTATTGGATGTTTAATAAATCGTATTACAAAAAAATTTCCTCTAGAAGGATTTTTTTCCCCCATTTGAAGTTTGTTAAGTTTTTTTCTTATGGAAGATTTGTGCTGTGTTTTAGAAAGCGGCGTTCATGTGATCGCGATTAACGTAATAGATTACTAAACTTTGGGAGATTGCGGGATTAACTGGATTAAATAAGAGATAAATGGAGGGTGTTTATTTCTCGTCTGGCGCCCAAACTTGGACCAGTCAACGACGCATGCTACTTCGTAATGAAATTGTTTATTACTCTGCTGCTACTTCTCTGAACCTGCTACTTCTGGCCTGCACACTGCTCCTGTTGATGACGTTACTGTTGCTACTGCCTGAACTGCTGCTTCTTCTACTGGAACGACTGCTGCTACTGCTGTTGCTGCTGATGACGAAGGTAGTGCAAACGGTGCTGCTGCTCCTGCGGGTCGTGTAGCAGGTGATGTCCTGTTGCTGGTGCTACTAATGCTGTTTATTCGTTGCTAATGATGATGAAACACTGGCTGTTGTTACTGCTACCTTCGCTGCAGCTGCTGGGGGTCCCACTCTTGTTGCTGATGCTACTCTTGCTCCTCTCGCAGCATATTCTTCCCTTGCCATGATCACGGTAATACTGGTAATCATGTTATTTTGATTGTTGTGGAGGACGTCCTGGGAGACGGTCCAAGGAGGGGTACCTCGACCAGCGCAAGAACTGTCTTTGTCCCCGAACAACTTGAACTATACTGCCTTTCCATTGGAGACTTTCAGCGCCGCGGAGAGGGGAAGACCTGCTGCCTGGGTAACAGCTTCTCCCCCGAATCAACCTAACCTGGCTTTGCGCCCTGGTGAGGCCACTCCAGACCGACAACCAGAGCGCAACTCCATAGTCTCCTGAGACTGATGGATGCCTACTACTACTACGACTGTACCGTGGAGTACTGTGGAGTACCGTGGAATACTGTGGAGTACCGTGGGTCCTAACACGAAGCCTTATGGGACTACACTTCTATTCTGATACTCCATTTTTCCCCATTGCTTTCCTCATCTAACCATCACTGCCTCCATCAACTTCCCTCTTTGCTGCCTCCATCAACTTCCCTCTTTGCTGCCTCCATCAACTTCCCTCTTTGCTGCCTCCATCAACTCCCTCCCAATCACCATCTCTGTTTCTGGCGCGTGGCCGCCATTGTGGAACGAGATATTGAATGCAATGTATCGGATAAGTTGACTTGAAAACTTTCCACATTTGGGAATATAACTATTTTTGCGCGGCTTGCCGTGGAATTTTTATTGAAAGTGAAAACCTAAAAAGTGAAATTGTTTTTTTGACCGTAGAGGAAAACAACTTATGAATTAATCCACGGCGAACAAGGTGGACTTAACAGCCGTGTGTTTTAAACTACAGTTACGTAGTTAAGTGTGATGAGTGTGAGAGTACACTTATGTACACTTATATGTAAAGTATGCAGTTTGATGGTTCATCTCGTCTCAGCATCTCTCAGCATTTATTCCTAGAGTTGAATAATAAGGATAAGTAGGTAATAACATTACTTAAGGTCGTTAAGTGACTTAATAGTTCCCGATTTCCTTTAATATACCGTGAAATAAATTAGTAAAGTAATTATTTTAATTAAATAAATGCAAATTATTATCAGTTTTATTACGCACATTTAGAGAGAATGGGCGAGAAATAGACGTACTGGAATGTTCACATGAAATCTACCATTAATGTATAATGATTAACTGTAAATACAATGCAGTTGAAATGTAACATTTTGTGTAACTAGCTGACATTATAATTATAAGGTGTGAAGGATAAATGAAATTGTTAATGTAATAATCTCCGCTTTGAGGTCTGATAAAGACCTTTTGTGCCCTCTGCAATCATTTTTTTTGCGCTACCGCTCACAGGATGAGTATGGGGTGCACAATAAACTAGCCGCCTCCGGTGGCAACAATCAAAACTAGACACAGGGCCACCAGCGACCACGGGGATGGGGCCATAGCGACCACCAGCGACCACGGGGATGGGACCATAGCGACCACCAACGACCACGGGGATGGGACCATAGCGACCACCAGCGACCACGGGGATGGGACCATAGCGACCACCAACGACCACGGGGATGGGACCATAGCGACCACCAGCGACCACGGGGATGGGACCATAGCGACCACCAACGACCACGGGGATGTAATTATTGTTAATAGGTGTTAATGACAATTAGTGTGTCAACTGGCTGAAGTGTCAAGCGGTGTCTCCACAGGTGTACTCACCTAGTTGTACTTGCGGGGGTTGAGCTCTGGCTCTTTGGTCCCGCCTCTCAACCGTCAATCAACAGGTGTACAGGTTCCTGAGCCTATTGGGCTCTATCATATCTGTGTATGGAGTCAGCCTCCACCACATCACTTCCTAATGCATTCCATTTGTCATGGATAGGTGTGTTATCACACAGCTGTATCACGCAAGTGTATGTGTTATCACACAGGTGTATGTGTTATCACACAGGTGTATGTGTTATCACACAGGTGTATGTGTTATCACACAGGTGTATGTGTTATCACACAGGTGTATGTGTTATCACACAGGAGTATCATACAGGTGTATGTATTATCTGTTTTAACTGCCCTGCCTGACTCTTCAGGGCCTTGGGCTGGACGGTAGAGCGACCATCTTTGCTTCATGCAAATCGGCGTTCAATCCCCGACCGTCCAATTAAGTGGTAGGGGCACCATTCCTTTCCCCCGTCCCATCCCAAACCCTTATCCTGAACCCTTCCAAGTGCTATATACTCCTAATGGCTGATAATCCCCCCCCCCTGACGATTCCCTTCCCTTTCCTCAGGGCCCTCAGGGACCCAGAAACTAACTCACCAGCACAAGTGGTGACCGAGTTTATAGTGTGTTGATCCCAGTGAGAGTGGAACAGAATTAAAGTTGGCCAGCAGGGCTTTTATTTAAAAGTTACCTAGAGCAGTCGCAAACTTTTTGTGATTTCAGGGATTAGACAACACCACAGATTTGCTGACCAGACCACACACTAGAAAGTGTAGGGACGACGACGTTTCGGTCCGTCCTGGACCATTCTCAAGTCAAATTATTTGTAAGTTTATTTGCAAGAGTATTTGCTTGGGTTAACTTGACTACAGAGTGATGGTATTGCTTCAGAGCGAACGTTTGAAGTCGGAGGATATTACAAAGTTGTGCAAAATTGAACGTTATAGCATTACAAAGGTGCCAATAACAGTGGGTGGCATTCTGAAGTGGGAAACCTTTACAATAACCTCGGGTCGGACACGGCAGTGGATAACTCATTTGTTTTTTAGTGCCCTACCTGAGGCCTATAGTAACGTCAGTCCTCTCAGACAACTTCAGACCATTTCCCACCCTTGAATTGTCCTGATATTAGGGCTTTCTGGTCTAGAGTATGGGGTGCACAACACGTGGTATGGGGTGCACAACACACGGTATGGGGTGCACAACACACGGTAGGGGGTGCACAACACACGGTATGGGGTGCACAACACACGGTATGGGGTGCACAACACACGGTATGGGGTGCACAACACGTGGTATGGGGTGCACAATACTCGGTATGGGGTGCACAACACGTGGTATGGGGTGCACAATACTCGGTATGGTTGTGTTGTGCACCCAATACCCATACCTTGGGTTTTGGAGGGGGGGAGGGGGGGCTAACGTGGAGATGAAGGAGGGGGGGACTAACGTGGAGCCCCCCCTCCACTCCACATTACCATGGAGGAAGGGGGGGGGGGGCTTCAGATCAAAGCCATAGAAATAAACAATTCTAATTTTACTCCATAAAAGTTTATTTTATATAAACATTACCCATATTCTTGTAATAATTAACTGTATCCGGATATAAGAAAGGATATATGCAGCAAAAATACTTATTAGAATTTTCCCAAGTGGGGAAAAAATGTCTCCTTCAGAGGAAGAAAAGTAATTAGCATGATGTCTAGGATTACCCCGAGATAAGCTGCACATTCCTTGCAGACATTTATCTCTGGGAATCTTGCATCTTACGTTAATTCTCGTCAGAATTTATGCCCTTCTCTCCAAAAAACAAGAAAAAGCCATTTTTACACGTATTTGTAAATTAGTGTTATTCATGCTTATGTAATTGACTCGTAAATTAGTTTTGTGTTAGGGAATGTAAGTTGGCTTGTATTAAACGGATTTTTTTCGTAATTTAATTGTAAAATAAATATACTTATGTGTTAAGTAAGTGATGAAGAGATATCATAGAAGCTGAAGGTCACAGACAGGTAGGAAATGTGTTCATGTCATAGACAGGTAAAAAAAAGACATCTATATTATACACAGGTAAGAAATACATTCATAGCATAGTCAGGCAAATATATATATATATATATATATATATATATATATATATATATATATATATATATATATATATATATATATATATATATATATATCCCTGGCACAGGTCCTGTGGGAAAACATAAGCCAGAACAAGTCGGAAATTGTATAACTGCGATCATCCTTTACAGCATAAAACAAATAATAATAATAAAAATACTTCACACAACATCTGGAAGATTTCACAGGCGCGACACAGCGAGCGGCGTTCAGTCTGAGAGCACAGAAAGATTGCTCTCCACCACACATAGTCTGACACCCTTAGGGTGCCTCCTCACACGTCTGTGCCTCTGATGCACCAGGCTCCAAATGCACTTATACCCCGGGCTGTGTGAGCGCTTCGCGTCTTTGCTCTTCGCTAAGCCAACGTAACCCAGACCTCAATGGATGGATCGAAGTCTTTGAAGTCTGTGTGCGGTTCTCTAACTTATTATACTATAATTCCTATACCAATACATTGGTGTTGTATGTAATATCTCTATCTTTAAATCCAACATTATGTAGATTGACCAGACCACACACTAGAAGGTGAAGGGACGACGACGTTTCGGTCCGTCCTGGACCATTCTCAATCGACTTGAGAATGGTCCAGGACGGACCGAAACGTCGTCGTCCCTTCACCTTCTAGTGTGTGGTCTGGTCAACTTACTTTAGCCACGTTATTGTGACTCATCGCCTGTAACATTATGTATGTACATTTACCTGAATAAAAAATCTAAATCTAAAATCTAAATCTAAAATCTAAATCTAAAATCTAAATCTAAAATCTAAATCTAAATCTAAAATCTAAATCTAAAATCTAAATCTAAAATCTAAATCTAAAATCTAAATCTAAATCTAAAATCTAAATCTAAAATCTAAATCTAAAATCTAAATCTAAAATCTAAATCTAAAATCTAAATCTTATATTTCTCTCTCTTTCCTTGACTCATATTCACTTGAAGTGAATAAAATGACAGAGAGCGACATTGCTCCCTGTTTTTCTTTGCAAAATTTCAGTTTTATTTTGAGAACAATATTTTTGGTCTCATGTTCAGTTTTTTTTACTAGAATTTTTAAGCGAGCTTATCAGCCTATCCTGTTTTGGTAATACTTATAGACTTATAGTAACGATGAGGACATTAGTATATCTATACGGACGTATAACGAAATTAGAAAGTAGAAATCTGAACTATTGAGTTGGACAAAATTATTTTCTACTTATGTTGGAAAGACTAGCTAACCTAACCTAACCTTTCTAGGCCTAATGCACGCTATCTGAGGCCTAATATAATACATATGTGTGCTATACTAGGCCTAGGAATATTTAAGTTTGTTTTTTCGCTTAATTTCCCGTTCTGTAAAGTGAATAGTACAAAATTCTACTATCTAATTGCCTAGAACGTCAATCTTTGTACAATGGTGTACATAGTTACAAAAACTACTATCTAAACAGGAGAATGGGTTGAGCTTATCGTACGCAGCTGACCAGGTAAATCAGATAGAATTCCTGGTTGAAATGCTGTCGAAATGGTCATGGCCCATCATGGTTCAATCGGCAGTGCGTATGCCTGAGATCTCCAGGGACGCGGGTATGATCCCGTTGTATAACTACATTATTTCCTCATATATATATATATATATATATATATATATATATATATATATATATATATATATATATATATATATATATATATATATATATATACACATCACAGTCTTGTGGTTTCAGTGTGTGGTTGTTTGTTCAACTGACTACATTGTTCACCGAAATCTGGGCTAACTATAGTTCAGTAAATGCAGATATGCCCCAAGTGTTCAAACTTGTTCGTGTATGATAGCCATGATAACCTGTGTCTTGGTTATGGTAGCTCATCCCACCTGGTTATCTTCTTCAGGGGTAGTTCATCCCACTTGGTTATCTTCTTCAGTGGTAGTTCATCCCACTTGGTTATCTTCTTCAGGGGTAGTTCATCCCACTTGGTTATCTTCTTCAGGGGTAGTTCATCCCACTTGGTTATCTTCTTCAGGGGTAGTTCATCCCACTTGGTTATCTTCTTCAGTGGTAGTTCATCCCACTTGGTTATCTTCTTCAGGGGTAGTTCATCCCACTTGGTTATCTTCTTCAGGGGTAGTTCATCCCACTTGGTTATCTTCTTCAGGGGTAGTTCATCCCACTTGGTTATCTTCTTCAGGGGTAGTTCATCCCACTTGGTTATCTTCTTCAGGGGTAGTTCATCCCACTTGGTTATCTTCTTCAGGGGTAGTTCATCCCACTTGGTTATCTTCTTCAGGGGTAGTTCATCCCACTTGGTTATCTTCATCATAGTCTTCTTTATCTTCTTGATCATCTCCTCTTTACTTATCTGCTTCTTCTCGACCATTTTCTTATCGATCTCCTTATTTATTATTGATCTTTTTGATAATTTTCTTCTTCTTAAGACACCATTCCTTTCCCCCGTCCCATCCCCAATCCTTATCCTGACCCCTTCCCAGTGCTATATAGTCGTATTGGCTTGGTGCTTTACCCCTGATAGTTTCCTTCCCTTCCCTTCCCTTCCCTTCCCTTCCCTTCCCTTCCCTTCCCTTCCCTTCCCTTCCCTTCCCTTCCCTTCCCTCCTTCATCTACCTCCTGGTCATCTCTATTCTACTTCTTATGTTTCCTTAATCGCATTTTGCTCTATTGTAAGAGTACTCACTTGTTCAGTGGCAAACACAACGTAACTACCAGCGCGCATGCGCCGTGTTTACGTTATACGTTTCGACCACTTTATCACGTTAAACAACGTCGTTACAAGTCAGGATGAACGAGCCAACAGGTTTCCAGTTGAGGAGCCTTGAGGTACGGACCAGCCAACACGCCTCGCTCAGCACTGAAAGCGACCTGAGAGCCAAGGATGTGTGTGGGCTTAAAATAGACTCCTACTGATGTCCTACGAGATCTGACTTCAAAGGGGCATCACCAGATAGACTTATGGAGGCTTTTGGAGGCGTCACGCGTCCTGTCACTCTGTGTCACAGCCTCTGTCACGTGGTTCAGTGTCAGGCGGCTTGACTCCTTGGGTGTGAAGGGGCTACCCCCGGCCCGAAGACATATCGTTACTGTGTAGTCAAGAGCTATATTTTCTCGTATATATATTAATATTTATGTATCGGCCGAGCGGACAGCAAGCTGGACTTGTGATCCTGTGGTCTTGGGTTCGATCCCAGGTGCCGGCGAGAAACAATGGGCAGAGTTTCTTTCACCCTATGCCCCTGTTACCTAGCAGTAAGATAGGTACCTGGGTGTTAGTCAGCTGTCACGGGCTGCTTCCTGGGGGTGGAGGCCTGGTCGAGGACCGGGCAGCGGGGACACTAAAAAGCCCCGAAATTATCTCAAGATAACCTCAAGATGGTTAGGTCTAGGATAGGTAAGGTTAGGTGTTTTGGTTCTGTTGACAGTTACTCAATCCGTCCTTAGGCCATGTTCATTCCATCCAGCGACCGACCCCAAAGACGCATTCATCAATTCATCTGTTCATTCAAAATATAAATTTTCTCAAATATAATATACTATTATTCTTCATTAGCATATTGTGTATATTTAGCCGTAGGTTATGTTAGGTGTTTAGGTTCTATTCGCAATTATTTGTATTTGTTGTACGTGGGCGAAGCATTTACATCGTTGTGGTTCGGATAGAGGTCAATATGTAAAGCTTTTCTATTTATAAACAAGGGGTTGGGTGGTAGAAATAGCCTAAGCTACCCTATCCCTTTGAGATGTATTTTTTTCTTGTCTCAATAAACATACTTGAACTTGAACTGGTCGTTTAACGTCTGAATTAACGAGCATTTGGACTTTGTTTACAAGGGCTGGCTGTGTGGCACCCGGGTCGTGTCTGGCCTCCAGCCCCTACTGGTAAATAATAGCCAAATGATTGTAAGTCCAGCCGCCAATCCCCCCCCCCCCCTGTTTACGAACGGAAAGCTGTTTACACTCGACAACTGCTGACGTCCGAACACTTCCGGAACATGTGCTTGCTGACGACTCTTGTTCGAACCACAACGCTGTAAATGCAGCCCGTCCTCCAAACAAAGATCCAAAAGTGATTCCATGCACCCGCCAAACCCCCTGTTTATGAATGAAAAGCGGTTTACACACGACTCACAACTGCTGACGTTCGAACACTTCCGGAACATGTGCTTCGCTGACGACTCTTGTTCGAACCACAACGCTGTAAATGCTTCACCCACGTACTACAAATACAAATAATCGCCAACAGAACCTAACCTAACCAGTAATTAAATATGCACAATATGCAAATACATAATACTAATTTCTATATGAGAAAATTCCCGTATTGAATGAACAGCATGTTAAAATTTATGAATGCGTCTTTGAGGTCGACCGCTGGATGGAATGGACTTGGTGTGAGGACGGGTTGGATCAAGGGCGTCCAGGACCGGCCATATCAGATGACCAGTAATGTCACGTTGGCCAAATGCTTGTCTGTAATACTGTCAAAAAATAATGCTGTCTGGATGGACCAGTCCATCCAGACAGCATTATTTTCGTCCGATTCCGGACTAATGAGTACAGACTGACAGCGCATGGGAGGGATTGCTTGCAATTACCACACTTGTGCACCTTGCAAGAACACACACACACACATGTTCCGTGCAAGCTCACACACATGTACCCTGCAAACTTACACACGTTTACCCTGCAAGAGCACACACATGTACCTACCTGGTCAACAAAGCTCACAGTTGCCAAGGGCAGAGAAAAACCAACAATCCCCCCCCCCCCCCACACACACACACACACACACACACACACGCACGCACGCACACACACACACACATAAAAGCTCTGGAGTATGAAAATTCTCCGTGAATATTCAACGTGCCTTTGATCTGCACGGCTCTCAGGTTCGTATCCCCCTGTCACGGAGCCCCGGCCTGTGCCTCTTCATCTCTAAATGTTAACTGATCTGCACTTCAGTTACCCCCCGCGAGCACCCTCATCAGTTTGATTCACGTACAAACTTGTAGAATTCAATTCGGGCAAATTATAACGTTCTCATATATTTTAGCAAATTTGTATAAATTAGTTTCTTGACCATTTAAGTTAAATTGGTTTCTTGGGTAACTTGATTCGTAGATAATCGTAAGTTAAATTCTTCACTGCTCAGTTTAGTGATCACAACTTGAAATGAATTCAATTTATTATCATATTTGATGTAAACAAGCAGTTGTATATTGTATCATTACGGTAGTCTTCAAGCGGACTTGAAACCCTCAATATATGTAAACTTAAGCAGGGAGCACCTAAAGTTAGTAACTTTATAAGTTGATGCTGGCTCTTGTTAGTTGGGAGTAGAGAGAGAGAGAGAGAGAGAGAGAGAGAGAGAGAGAAAGGGACAAGGTAAATGTATTCAATTAAAGTTTCTTGCGAGCGAGACCTGCTTCACAATTCACTGGCGAGACGCAGTTTGTCATAACCAAGTCTTACTGAGGAAACTTCTCATCAGTCAACCAACTGAGAGACGAGGGAGATTAATCTCGTATTTACCTACAGAGCGTTCCTCCTCAGCATCTTTCTCACCCAACTTCTTATAATCCTTAAATGTGTAGCTTTTTGCTCAGTAAAATGATTCTTTACCAGATTATCCATAATGTTACCAATGAATTTTTCCAGATTTTTTTTATCTGAAATCTGTCATCAAACTTATGATAAAGTTTACTCATCATAACAATCGCTGATGGCGGAGTGGTAGTACTCACCCTGCGCCTCGCGAGCAGTTTGATCTGGGTTCGAGTCCTGGTCAGGGAGAATTGACTGGGTGCCAATCCTTACCTGTTCTCCCCTATTCTCCTAGCTATAATTCGGTAACCTGTTGTTAACCGAGTGTTCGGTCGTGTTCTAGGGAACACTTATAGGGTGAAGATGTTCACCCTACAATAATATAGTGAATAAAATAGTCAAAAATCGTTTTATCAATCGTTTTATCGTCAATAAAATAGATAAAGCATGAGTGTCCTATGAGTTATAGGAAGGGAAAGCTGTCAGCCAGCTAACAGGAGTCACAACCTGTATTCTCCTGTATAAAACAAAATCTTTTATAAACTCAATAATTATGTTAATAATGTATTACTTTCAAATACTTTTACTTATAATTTACGGGCTGGTAATATTTGTACAGTGAATAAAATAAAGATAATAATTAGAGAATAATAAAAAATATATAATATACATTTATTATACCTTGCAGTTCATTGTCATTAATTTATAAATAACTTGTAATAACTTCCTTTAATCATACGGTAATTAATATTGACAGTCGCCTTCGTGTTCTCAAACCCTTCCCTTCACACCCATCCCGTGCCAGGTAAGTCCCCTACGGGCTCACCATAGCCCGTGCTACTTGCCTCGCTCCTGTGCCAGGTAAGTTACGGGCTCACCATAGCCCGTGCTACTTGGAACTTATTCCGTGTAGCTGAATCTATAACATAACTTCTCTTCATAAGCAACCTGTCCTCCCACTTAACACTAAAAGACCACAGCGTCGAAATTCCTGTGCTTTAGTAACACGAGTATCGCCCTTTATAGGTCAGGTGAGCTGCGCAGGTTCGAACAGAACGGTTCGTTCGAATGAAGAACGAACCACCAGAACGCTTCGAACCTTTTGTCTAGACAAAACCACTTGAAATTTGACGCAGTATGATATATAAAATCTAATTGAAAAGTAAAAACTAATGTTCAATTGTTAGCAATGTTTTTTTTCCTGGCAGTTCAGAGAGAGTTAGATGCATTAAGATAGGCAGGAAAAAGTGTTGACCAAAGTTTCCTTGTTAATGGGTATTTATAGCCAGGAAAAGTTGCCATGTTAATGGGTATTTATGGGGCACTAAAGTCTGTTACTGTCTTACACACAAGACTTGACTGAGACAGACACTCCTGAACACAAGAGCTAGTGGGATGCACTCGGACTCCGTTGAAAGGAATTCGGTCAAATTTGGCATGGCTGTAGAAAGTTTGGCCGCGCTCTCTGGGAGTGTCCAGAGGTCTTGAAAACATACTAATTTCGGGGTCTGGGTGGACCTCGGGGTCCTCGGAGTCCCTTCAACAGCGTTCAGTATATGGGATCTGCATATATATCCTCTTGTGTAATGAGGATAGTTTTTTACAGTGTAAACACTGCAACTTTTGTAAATAATGAATGCTTATTAATCACTTTATTATTGTTATTGAGTTTCTAACAATTACCGAAATTATTCGTCGATGAAATTTTTTAAGACGTGTCTATAAACATTATTTGTATAAACAAATGTCTGTCAGGAAGCAACTTGGAGAAAATAAAGAACTGGGGGGAGTAATGAGGGGAAAGTGCCAAGCCATTACGACTATATAGCCCTGAGAAGGGGGTCAGGATAAAGATTTGGGATGGAACGGGGGAAAGCAATGGTGCCCAACCATTTGGACGGTCGGGGATTGAACGCCGACCTGCATGAAGCGAGACCGTCGCTCTACCGTCCAGTCCAAATGGTTTGAATATAAAGGACTGAGACGCTGTTAGGTGATATGTAAATTCACGTTTGGAGACATCCAGCTGTGCAAACTGCTTCAGCATCCCCCCCCCCCCATCCAGTTCATCTCCGTCATTCGTCCCTCACTCCTTCAATGTTACCCCCTTCCTCCTCCCACCACAACCCCTTTCTCCTCCCACCACAACCCCTTCCTCCTCCCACCACAACCCCTTCCTCCTCCCACCACAAGGCGTTAATAGGGAGACAAAAGACAGAGTGGGAGGCTGTGAGCTAATAAAGACGAATCGATTAGCCAAGATGAGCTCGTCTGTGGGCGTCCTACACCGGGAGCTGGTGGTGGTATTCTGACGCTAAACGGACAAAACACGGTGTACTATGAATCATAGTGGCACAAAGAAACGTCTTTTCTATGCGTCGCCGTTTTGCGCGTTTTAGCACACCTTTTTTTGATTTGTTGTGACACCTGGAGCAGAGGGCCCAGGAGCTGAGTGCGTGCCGGAGCCCCAGATCTCCCCCCGGCGTTGTTGCAGTGTTGCAGTCTAAAATTGCAGTGTTGTTGCAGTGTTGTAAGTTGCAAACATTTACCTAATTATCTCAATTTTGAGCAAATTATCTCAATAATTATCTCAATAATAGCAAAAATTTCCAATCAATTTTCAACAGAGGTTCAACCTTTGCTCAACGCCCAATGTGTGCAATATTTACATAGCAAAGAACGGCTTGCAACTCAGTATAAATCCTAACTGCCACCCCGCAGCCAAGTCTGTATTTTCAATACATATTATAATTTTGTTTTATGAAGATTACCATAAAATATTCGCTAATGGTCGCGTATGACTCTTGATCTTCTCGCTAAGACCTCAAATGACCCCTTAAAAAATAGAGCAATGACACAATTTTTTTTTTTTAAGTTGTTAAAGTCTTCAGTGATCCTTAATTACACATTAATGGTCTTCAGTGACGCTACAAAGTTTAGTATCGTTGTATTTAACATCAAATACCATCATGTGTGCGTTCAAGACTCTTTTTTTACTTCTGCTTTGAATTGCTGCTTCGCTGAAAAAAAAAAAATGGTTGAATGGTCTTGTAGTTGTTGTGGTTGTTGTGTTGTGGGTGACTGAGTTGTTGTTGTTGTTTTAGATTCAGCTGCTCGAAACGTAAGTTTCAGAGCAGCACGGGCTATGGTGAGCCCGCAGTGGACTGACTGACCTGCCACAGGAGCGGGGCTGTAACTTTTGTGGTGTTTGTTAAGTGCATTGCTGTATGTTTGGTGTTTGTTTCCCCCACATGTGAACACGGGTACGTCCCCCCCCACATGTGAACACGGGTGTGTGTCCCCCCCCCCACATGTGAACACGGGTACGTCCCCCCCCACATGTGAACACGGGTACGTCCCCCCCCACATGTGAACACGGGTACGTCCCCCCCCACATGTGAACACGGGTGTCCCCCCCCCACATGTGAACACGGGTGTCCCCCCCCCACATGTGAACACGGGTGTCCCCCCCCCCACATGTGAACACGGGTGTCCCCCCCCCGTGTGAACACGGGTGTCCCCCCCGTGTGAACACGGGTGTCCCCCCCCGTGTGAACACGGGTGTGTCCCCCCTGTGTGAACACGGGTGTCCCCCCCCGTGTGAACACGGGTGTCCCCCCCCGTGTGAACACGGGTGTGTCCCCCCCTGTGTGAACACGGGTGTCCCCCCCCGTGTGAACACGGGTGTCCCCCCCGTGTGAACACGGGTGTCCCCCCCCCGTGTGAACACGGGTGTGTCCCCCCCTGTGTGAACACGGGTGTCCCCCCCCCCACATGTGAACACGGGTGTGTCTCCCCCCCCCCACATGTGAACACGGCTATGTCCTCGCCTCCCCCACATGTGAACACGGGTGTGTCCCCCCCCACATGTGAACACGGGTGTCCCCCCCCCACATGTGAACACGGGTGTCCCCCCCCCCCCCACATGTGAACACGGGTGGTCCTCGATCGTCTCTATATAAAGCTTTCAGGACAAAACTAAAATATTTACTCCTATAACTTTTTTTCCAAATGGTTATGCCTGAACTCTTGGAGTTCCAAGTACCTGAATAAAGGGCCGAAGTAAAATCAACAAAAATTAAATTTGTATTTTATGTTTTAATGTCAACATTAGCGCCGAGTGCGCATGGCGCATCTATGACTTTTTCATCAGATTTAAGTTTGTTTTAGGTAATTTATGTATATAGGTTTATTGTATGCACTGAGATGCAGGGGATAAAAAATGCTTCGACTCATGCGAAAATACAGTCTGGATATTTTACATGTAAGATCCCAGTGCTACATGTAAGAAAGATCCCAGTGTCACATGTAAGATCCCAGTGCCACATGTAAGACCCCAGTGCCACATGTAAGACCCCAGTGCCACATGTAAGACCCCAGTGCCACATGCAAGACCCCAGTGCCACATGTAAGATCCCAGTGCCACATGCAAGACCCCAGTGCCACATGTAAGACCCCAGTGCCACATGTAAGACCCCAGTGCCACATGTATGATCCCAGTGCCCCATGTAAGACCCCAGTGCCACATGCAAGACCCCAGTGCCACATGTAAGACCCCAGTGCCACATGTAAGACCCCAGTGCCACATGTAAGACCCCAGTGCCACATGTAAGACCCCAGTGCCACATGTAAGACCCCAGTGCCACATGTAAGACCCCAGTGCCACATGCAAGACCCCAGTGCCAGACCCCATGAAGGTTTCAGCAGGTTCTCTACACCTCGACCCTTGGACCAGATTGAGACCTGCTGGCGTGTACTACAACATGAAGGAGAGTCCGGTTGACAATTTGGCTGCATTGTCAGTCAAGTCAGCAGAAGCCAACAGTCAGCACAAGCCAGTAGTCAGCAGAAACCAGTAGCAGCCAAAGCGCCGCCAAGCCCTTGCGACTATATAACACTGAAAGGGGCCAGGATAAGGATTTGGAATGTAACGAGGGTGAAAGGAATGGGTGCCCAACCTCCTGGACGGTCGGGGGACTGAACGCCGACCTGCATGAAGCCAGACCGTCGCTCTACCGTCTGGCCCAAGTATTTGGGCTGGAATGTAGAATAAGCAAAATGACGAATGTGAGCGTATGTGAATGTTGGATATTATCAAGAGAGGAAGGCTAGGTATTTTGGGTATGTAATAAACATGAATACCACGATGGTACTTGAAGGAGGACTGGCATGCAGTTTGAGGGGCTGCTGCTACCAGTCCAGTCCAGCAACGAGGAGGTCTGGTCGACGACCGGGCCGCGGGGACGCTAAGCCCCGAAAATACTTCAAGGTAACCTCAAGGTAAGGTACCATGCAAGCCATTGCTGCTGAAATGTGAACAGTCAGCAAAGATTGTTGAACACTTGCAATGTGGATTAAAAATTCGAGTCTCTGGAATCTCTGTGTTTCATTGTAAAATGGAATAAATAAAATCACATTGAAATGAAAGCGGAAAAATATTAAAAAACTCGTGGAAACTGATTTTGATGGAGGGAAAAGATGCCCGAATGATAGGTATCAGTCAAACAGCTAAATGACGAGTACATGAACAATCAAACAGCTGAATACAGGGAGAATGACTCGGTATAGATTCCGGAGAGAATGACAAAGAGAACCCCTCCCCCCCCCAAAAAAAAGGTCCCCTCTACATCAACAGATAAGCGGTTGGCAAATATTGGCTTTCCATAAACAACGCTTCCCACAGATACGGTGAAAATTAAATGACATATTTTAGTTGAAAGAGGAGTGCACCCCATACGAGAGCTTTGAGGTGACTCGTATACACATACGAGTAGATTCACTCGTATTCACATGCGAGTGAATACGCATTACAATAGAAAACAATAGTGTAAAAGAGCTAACATTAATAACAAAAAAGTTATCTTTTTGTAGATAATAAGTCACAAAAACGCGGTTGAAATAAATATCAGAGTTCACACACACGAAATAACAAAAAATGACGTTTCGGTCCATCCTGGACCACTACCAAGACGACTTCATCCTGGTTCACGACGGACCTAAACGTTGTCGTCACTTCCGTTATCTTCATACATGTAGGATAGGTTATCCTATCCTACATGTATGAAGATAACAGACGTCCTTTTTTTCTGTTATTAAACACCTAAAGTACTCAGACAAAATATTTTCTCCACGTCTGACGAGAGATAAAGCTCTACTGCCTAAAGGCTTAACAGGAAGGGTAATATATAGATCAGAGAACTGCATATCACCAAGACAGCTGTGGAATTCAGGATAACCAAAACCTTTTGATCTGGTTACGGGGGATTCGCGTCCATTAGCTATCCCACAGGCTTGGAGCATTAGCAACCTGTGGCAATTCGAAGCCTTGACTGATTCACAGCGTTTGGAGAGTTGTAGCCTAAGGAATAACTGTAGCCTAGGGGAGGGGGGAGGGAATATGCAGTTTAGGGGAAGACACAGTTTAGGGGAATGTGAAGCCTTTGGGGATAATTACGAGACCTGAGAAGATGACAACTCTAGGTAGCTTCGATGATCACTCGCGATTGTCTGGAAAAGCGATAGCAGAAATGATTGCCCAGGACAATAGGTCCTCTTTTTTTCCCGTCTTTAAGTACAAAAGCGTAGATGACTTTTGCAGTTATGGGCAGCCAGTGGCTGACGACTCTTAGCTGTTCAGTCAACTAGTACACAATGTTACATCGTCAATGAATGGATTAAGCATTTACAAACATTGTAAGCGAGCCACTGGTGTCTGGGATGATGTCTCAGCGCATTTGGGTAAGCGAGGAGAGGGATGGTGGCTGCGAGTCATGTCTCAGCGCATTACAATGTGTTATACAAACCTCTCATTTTTGTACAGTTCAGATTGCAACTGGAAGCTGGAAACTACAATGGAATTTAATTATATTCGCTTTTTGTTGGTGCTGTTTTACGCATTCACACAAACGACGCGTTAATTAGTTCCCAAGAATGTTAAGCTCGATTAAAGTGTTCCAGTTACTTGTTAACGGTGTTGGAGGGTTGTTAATTCCCTCCCACTTACACTCCCACACACAAACATTCTCCCACATAGCGAGATACCCACATACTAGCACTCATACCCCCACACTCACACCCTCACTCATACTCACATCCACATCCTCATTCTCCTATACCCATACTCTCACATCCTTCTCCC